>NC_081567.1:31261851-31329017 GCF_022355385.1 Mustela nigripes
GTGTGTGTGTGTGTGTGTGTGTGTGTGTGTGTGTGTGTGTGTGTGTGTGAGTGACAGCTAGAGACAAAAACTTAATGAACAGGACCTGTTTGCGTTTTCTCCTCGCTGGAACAGCTTAATGACAAGCGATTATTATTGGCGGCTACTTGTCATGTCTTTCGTCCGGGTCACGGCAGTGGTGGCTGTCAGACTCCCAGAGAGGAAACCAATCTTGGTGGCATATTAAAGAAAAACAAAACAGAAAGGAAGGATGAAGAACTTATGCACAGAAGACAGAGCTGTGTGGAGAGAGGCAGCGGCCCCTGGGGAAGAAGCATGGACCAGAAAAAGGGAGGACGGGAATGGAAGTACGCTACTCCATTGTTTGAGTTTTTCCAATCGAAGCTCAGAAGATGAGAGAAGAATGAACCCTGTCATTCTCTACTTTCTTTCTTAGCTAAAGTGATATCAGGAATCTTTGGCTGCCAGGGACAGAAAAGCTGATTCAAATTGGCTTAAGGAAAATGAGATGATTAACAGGGACATGCAGTGACAATGAGGGCAAGATAGCTTCAGGTGTGGCTTGAACAAGGTGCTCAACAAGGGTATCAGGTCTTGGTAACTCTTTATCTTTCAGCTTTGCCTTTATCTCTTATGGTTTCCTCTTCAGGATGGTGTTTGTTGGCATGAGGCTGCCAGATATCCTTGCTGAACCTCCTTCCAGAATTCAAGTTTAACAATAAGGGAAACTGTTTTTTCCTAGTCATTTTTTCCCGAAACTCTGAGAGTCACTCTCAACAGACCTGTTAGGATACATTCCTACCCTTGAACTTGCTGACACTGTGGGGACTGGATGAGCCAACAGGCTTGGCTAACAGAGGGGAAAGGATTCACTATTACCAAGAAAGAAAGAAAGGATGTTCAGTGTTTAGAGTAACAAATGCCCGTGAGGTATCCCACAGAGGCTTATGCTTCTCTAAGAAAAGAAATGTGGAAAAAAAAAATGGCTCTGGTGCATAGAGCAAGGCCAGTAGACAGTTGCAGTTAAGACTGGCAGGAAAAAAAAAAAGATCCCCAGGATTTGGGTTTATCAGCAGCTCAGAGACCTGATTCTGTGATCTCTGATCAGATAGAATTTCCCTCTGGCTTTCTATGTGAGACTGGCTGGACCCAGCCTCAGACAATCCATCATCACTAATGACCCTGTTTAGAAGCCTTGAGTCAGACGATCACCTGCAGGTTGACGGAGCACGGGGTGAAGCCAGCTTGGGGCTTTGCTGTGTCCCTGCATGGAAATAAGAGCGTCTGTCTCAGCAGGTGTCTCTTCTTGGTCAGGCTGCTAACGATGGAGGAAGCAGGGCTGGGTTCAAGAGTGTGGTTTTAATGAATGCGGAGTGTTGGGCTGTCATCAACTCTTTTCTTCGAGGCTCGAGGAATACATCTCTCCGTGCACTTGTGTACTCTCCCTTCCAGTATTGCGTTAACTTGCCAGAGGGAGAGCTTGGGTCTGGATGATGGACTGGGGAAGTAGGTCTGGAATGCCCAGGCTGATGGGGGTAGCTCTAGGCGCACTGTTCGACGTTCATATACCAGTGGATTGAACGATAGCACAAACATTCAGGTGCTTTACTGCACCTTCAATGTAGGCTCCTGTCTTGGCACGGATCCGAATTCCAAAGGGAAGAGTAAAGCTTGCTCATGTAAAGCCCTAACATCCCCAGAGTTCTGGGCCCTCTCCCAGCTTCCCTGCCGGAAGTGCATTTAGTAGATGAATTGTTTGGAATAAGGTTGACTTAGGAATTAAATCAGACCCCTTACCATGACTGTCAGGACACCTCCGCTATGTGATCCGGCCTCTGCTTCCTGTCCTAACTCCTCCCTCATCGCTCATCCTCCCTCAGTCATTAAACCTGAGCTGTTTTGAGCTCCTTCTGTTCCCCGAACTTGCCAAGCCCCTTCCTACCACATGCTGCTCCTTCCTCTCCGATGGCTCTCCTTATGCCGCCCTACCCCTCCACTTTGCCTGGCTGATTTCTTCATATTCTTTTTGATCAGCCCCAGTGTTGCAGACCAGCTGCTCTAAAACAGTGCTCCTCTCCACAACGCTCCGAACTGTTACGTCCTCTGAGCTCCTTGAACTTATTCCGTGTGTCGAGTTCATTCTTTCTTGTCTATCTGCTCTCTTAAGAATGCCAACTTCATAAGCGCAGGGACCTTCGCTTTTGGTAGCCTCTTTCCCTACATCCACTCCCCTGGAACTATGCCCAGCACATCACCGGCATTTGTTAAATTCCTTGAGTGGTTGAAAAGCAATCAATAGATGAATGTTTCTCGAGCAGTAGATCTGGAAGGTCTGCTTAGAGACAACAAGCATTAGTCTCTCTTTCCACCCACAGGCATCCTTGCAGACTCAGAATGATGCCCCCAGTTTGATCCCCAAAGCAGTGGCCTGATGCCGGCAAGGTGCTGAGGGGGGACTCCGAAGAACGTTGTACCCTGCCTTCAAGAATTCTAGTCTGAGCAGCAGGCAAGAGGCATGGCTCTCAGTAACTGGGCTCCTGCACACAAGTCAGGGCTGAGGAGTAAGAAGTAAAGGCAGAGGTGCTGGGAATTCAGAAGTGGGAGAACTAACGAGTCCATAATGGATGCAGGAGCTGGGGCTTGATGGTCAAGGCTACTGTCTTCACCACTGTCATGGCCGGCTCAGGTTGACCGAGCCCTTGCCCCATGCCAAGGGCTCTCTGTGCCCCATCTCTCAAAGTATGCGCAGCAGCTCTCCAAGGTGTGATGCCTCCTATTGTCATTTCCATTTTTCAGACGGGGAAACAGAGGCTTAGGTCAAATAACTTCTTGGCAGGAGGAAGCAGGTCCTGCTGAGGCTGCCAGCAAAGCCATGTTCCTCTTACACAACCCCTGCTGCTTGTGGTTTCTCTGTGTAGAAAATGGTTTATACTCGATGGCATTGTGCTACATTAAGGTAGCGCTGAATTAGGGGTGGCTGTCCCTATGGTGCCCACTGATTCAGGTGAAATTTGGAGCAAATCATTCTAGATTTTGCAGTCTTTCTTTCCTCACCTTGAAGATAGAGCAGTTGGACTTGGCAGTACAGACTCTTCCAAACATGAGCATGTTCTGGAGAACATATGTATTCTAGAACTCCTCAGCAAAGACACTGGTTCAGTGGGGGTGACCTGGAGCCTGGAAATCGGAGGGTATGAGAAATCCCCCCAGGGGAGCACAGCTACAGGGATGGATACTGAAGACTTAGATTCGTGTTTTCGACCCTGGCTGTGTATTACATTCACCCAGGGAATTTTTCAGAAAGTCCTGGTCCCTATCCCAGACCCAGTCACTTGGCATCTTTAGGTGTGGGGCTGGTGGGAAGAGATTGGCTTTAAAGTTTAAAGACTGCTAGCTTTTGAGATATGGCTAATGTGACTGAGAACCCAAATAATTAATTTTATTTATTGCTTTTAAATAGAGTTTATGTAGTCCTGTGCGGCCAGTAGGTGTTACATTGGAAACCCAAGTTAGCATAAGATTGAAGGCTTGGTCATTCTAAGAGGCTCCGTTCCTTGCTCCATCCCCAACCACAGAGCTTCTCTTTGAAATTATTTTAAATGATGTCCGTCTCTTGCATCCTAGTCTGAAACCCGAGTGCTCAGACTCTGAGTTAAAACTGGAGGATCTCTCCTGGTCTCCAGCTCAGAGCATGGGAGACACCCTCGTTTTTTGGGAGCCCACCAGTCACCAGATATTTAAGGTATTCTCATTTTTTTTGTTGTTGTTTAAAAAAAAAATTAAATCCAAAAACTAATGATGTACTCTACATTGGCTAATTGAATTTAAATAAATTTCTCATTTGTAGAGAGATGAGAGAGGAGAGAAAGGTGCTACTAGGTTATTTTAGAAGAATGATGGTAGATTGGGTCACAGGAGAAGCAAAATGTGGGGGACAGAATGTAAATCATGAAACAGTCCAATGAATGGGGGTTATTAGAGTAGAATTCTGTGTTTGTGGGGGAAGGAGCTGATGTGCTTTTGGGAAATGATGACCGTAATGGGGGATGATGGGGTAAAATATGAAGCCTTCCTTTGGTTTTCCTCCCAAGCACACATTACTTGGCTTCATTAACTCATTCAGCAGTTTGCCTGATCACATGCTTGTTGGAGTCCCTGACTCCTCTCAGGCACTGACATGGACTCTGAGTCCCAAACACGTGAGTCCAGATTATGATGGGGCTGGTGTGTGTTTTTACTTTATCCTGAAGGTTGTGAGAGCTGCTGAGAAAAAAATTTAAGAAGGAGGACATCATGCTCCAGTTTGAACTTTAAAAAAAGTAACTGGAGCAGCAGTGTGGAAGGTGGGTGGGAGAGGGACAAGACTTGGGCAGGGACTCTGTACACGAGGTTCTCACTCTGGTTTGAGAGAGAACTTCCAAGGGTCTGGAACATGGGCAGGTACAATAGGAAAAGGAAAAAGAAATAATCCTCTGGGATGATGAAGAAATAATGGGTGCCCCTAAGCTGGAGTGGCGGGTAAGCACAGTAGTGAAGGTGGGAAGAGATCCCTCCTATCCCGAAAGGAGAAAAATGAGTGATAGAACGTAAATCATAGAACACTGCAATAAATGGAGGTTTCCTGGAGGGAAATTTTGTGGACGATGGAGCTGATGGGTTTTTGGGTGCAATTTCCCCTCTTAGCCTCAGTCTTCTGCATCAACTGATTGCTAGTTGATGTGAGATTATGGACGTTGGTCTTCTATTTCTGGGGCATTTTTTTTTTCTAGTTGGGTGCCTCAGGAATGATTGAGTTGTGGTTATTAATCACACACACAAACGTACATGCACACGCGCACACACACACACACACACTTCTGTTCCCTGTTCTGCACACCTTGTTATCAGCATTTTCCAGGACCTTTGCATCCAGTTTCTGGATTCAGATTGCCTGATCTTGAATCCTGACCCTGCCATGTACCAGCTGTGTGTGTTTGGGCAAGTTACCTTCTCTGAAGCAGGGTTTTGAAATCTCTAGTACAGGGATGATAATAAGACCTCTTGCTACATGCTACATTGTACTGCATATTGCATATGCCCTGTAAATGTTAGGTGGGATGAGGACCATGGTGATGGTAATTCTGATGAGGAGGAAAGGGAGTTGGATAGATGGAGGCGTTGATGAATGATGATGGTGGATGACAATGTTGATGGATGGTGGTGGATGATGAGGAAGAGGAGTAGGAGGAAGATGGATAGGATGGTGGATGATAATGTGATTGATAATGATGATGATGATGGTAGTGATGGTGGGTGATGATGATGGTAGATCAGATGAGCAAAGGTAGGTAATGGTGGTAGTGGATTGTTGTGGTGATGGATAATGATATGACAATGATGGTGATGGTAGTGATGGGTGATGATGATGCTAGATCAGATGAATGAAAGGAGATAATGGTGGTGGTGGATGATGATGGTGATGGATGATGGTGATGGTGATAATGATATGATGATGGTAGTGGTGATAATGGTGATGGTAGATGATGAATAATGGCAGATTATGAAGGGGGTGGATAATGATGTTGATTATAGTAATGGTGGATGATGATGGTGAATGATGATGGTGGTAGATGGTGGTAGATGACAGTGGTGGTGGATGATAGTGATGGTACCTGGTGAGGATGGGGATGGTAGAAGATGATGGTTGTGGATGATGATGGTGGTAAATGATACAATGGATGGTGATGATGGTGGTGATGGAGGAGGAGGAGGAGAATGACTGATGATAGGACAGAGATCCTTCAGTGGCACAGAGTTAGCTTGTGAGAATGCTATTCTTCTAAACTCTCATGCTTACCAAATTTGGTGCCTTTAGCTTTCCTCTCATCCATGGAAGCAGAAATCAAAAATATCTAAAAGCTCAGTTAATACGCAGTCAGAGTGGCAGGAACAGCCCAGGGTTTACCAGGACAATTCTCCTATGGGAAAAAGAAGATTCCCAAGGAGTCTCTCTCAGTTTTTGCTGGGTCACCTGCATCATTATCTTTGTTTTGGTGCCCACCCTGGCAGGCAGAAGAAAAATAAGCTATGGAAATGGGTACAGAGTTGACAACAGTGAGCAGTTCTCTCAATGCTTCCTAGGGATGAGCTTCCTCCTCCTTTATCTCCTCACCGAGTACATATTGAGCCCCTGCTGTATGTCAGACATTGAGCTATTTTCTGCCAATACTAACTTGAATAATACTCATGCTGCTGTTGAGAGGAACCCGAGAAAAATTAACAACTCAGCACTGGAGCTCAGATACTCAGCTCACAGAAATTCGGTTTCACTTGTGCTGGCATGGGGCATAAGCACTGGGATTTTTTTTTTTTTTTTTTAAAAACAACCCTCAAATGATTCCCCTGTGCAGCCAGGAATGAGAGCCACTGGTGTACATGAGGGAACATTGGATGGCGTTGCATCTTGTACCAAAGCTGTTGTTAGCAGGGTGAGGGTTTTAGGGAGATCACTTAACCTCTCTTCCTGTGACTTTATGAGAAATGTCATCCATGACGGTTCTAATGACTTGAAATACCTCATCCCTTGAGTAGTTAGACTCAAAGAGCTAATTGGTAGGAGTGTTCTTTATAGCCTTTGTAGATGGGTAAGTGAAATGAAAGTTGGTATTAGACTCTGTTAGACATCATGCCTTGATACCCACAGAGTCAGGTCTCACCCTGAACACTCAGCAAGCTCTGGAACATTCTAGAACATGAGATCAGGAACTCTCATCTAATGAGACCTCAGTTTAGGGTGGGACCGAAATACAGAGTGGAGAGCAGACACCCAGAATCCCACACCCCCTGCCTCCCTCGCTCTGTGTTTAAAACAGTTTGTTCTGTCTTCAGCAGAGCAGTGAGCCTGGGGAGAGAACTGCTCTTGCTGCAGAACCAAAGTGGGTGTCTGAAATCTGTTCCTCTCCCCCGGCTGCACACTGCTGAGGAAGCCGGTGCCAGAGGTGGTCAGAGACTGCTCTGTAGAATCTGAAAAGGACAGGCTGAGGGATGGCAGGAGGTGGTGAGTGCGGGAGAAACAGCCTCTGCCACTCAGGTAGGGAGCGGGAAGAATGTTCAGGGCCTTGAAAAGAGGGCCATGTGGCATATCAGATGCCAGGCCCTGGGAGTGTGGCCAGATTCCTCCGTCACCTCCTGCCAGTCCGTAAAAATACCTTCGAAAAATCCGGGGCTAAACGTGAGCCTCCTCAGTGTCTCGCTGTGCAGTTCTGTTTTGCAAATACTTTCTCCTGTTCATCCTTCCGTAAGGCATACAGAGCCTTGGGTCTGGAATGGGTTTTGAAGTTTCAGATGCCGGTGGAAATGATGGTGGTTCAGGGTAACTGCGGGAGGTCCATGAAGGACAAGAGTGATGTTTTCTCTCCAAAGCATGATTCATCAGTGTGAGGAAAGATAGTCCCTTCTCTTCATGTGGCCTCCGTGGGCTCAGAGTGAGTGGGCTGATTTGCAGAGGACTGGTGAGGAGGAGGGGCAGGCAGTGTGTCGCTGCTGTGTCCGTAGATCTGGACATACCAGTTTCTGAATTAGGATTAGGATCCCTTTAGGTTTCTGGCTCTGTTCATGTTGTGTAGAGGACTGAGGACGTGGAGAGGCATCTCTACACTGTGGGGAGTCAGGCATAGATGATGGATGAGCGTGCCATACCATTTCAGCCCTTCTTCCTGGCAGCCCCTGGCCCCCGCCCACCCTGAGATGGTGCTTATTATGCCCACCTTCTAGGCAAAGAAACTCAGATGCAGAAAGTTTCAGAATTCACCCATGGTCATGTGGTTCATTTACGCCGAGCCACAACTTGAACTCCAGTCTAGTAGACCCCAGAGCCCACACTGTTTCAATTATAAAGCGACTGGTGTGCATAAAAGGGTAGGCTGGGGAGTCTCATCTTAATGTGATTGTCTAGGGGAGCCACTGTTGACCATAGAGGAGGGGAGTGGCCTGGTTAAAGCAGTGTCCAACCAGGAACTTCCATCAGGCAATCACGACCCGGTGAATTGTTGGGATGCTCGAGTCCAGAGCGGGTATTACATCTGACCCATGGGAAAAATAACAGTGACGCCGACTTGTTGAGGACTTGATAGGTGATGGGTACTGCCCTGGATGCTTTTCTACAAGGAGGTCATTGAATCCTTCCTGCTCAGTGAGGAAGTGTGGTCGTCGCCAGCAGGGTCGTGCAGGGCTGAAAACCTTAGAATCTCAAAGGCAGGCCAGTCTGAGTTCCCTGCCCGTATGAGCCTGGAGGAGTCACTCTGGCTCTGAATCTGTTTCTTCGTTTGTATGACGGGGATCGTGTTGGGATCCGTTGAGGAAGGTGGTTGGAGGTAGGATTAACTGAGCTACTACACTGAAAGCGTTGAGCCACATAACTCTCATAGAAGCGTTAACTAGTATAATCATTGACATTGCTGTACCCATTGTACAGATGTGGAAACTGAGTCTGGGAAAGGCGAAGTGAATTTTCCCCCCCAAGGCCACCCAGTTAAGATTGCTCCCCAGACAGCATGACCCCAGAAGTTACCCTGTTGTCCCTCCTGGGGAGAACATACTAATGTGGACTAGAAGAGAGTAGCAGGAGAGATTCAGCCTGGACTAATGCACCGGAAGACCCGGGGGGGTGGGGGGTGGGGTGGGGTGGGAATGGCACAGGCAAGGAGCTTGCACATGTTTTTACACAGACGGCTGTGACAAACAAGCTTGTGGCTAATGAACTACCGTCCCTATAATTATCTTTCTCCTTCACGAAGTTCACAGTGCAGCTGTGCCCTCCTCCCCACATGGGGAGTTAGGTAACGCTGCACTTACAGAGCTTATAGCTCTGCTCTGTGCACAGAGCTGCTCGTGGATACAGTAACGTCTGGCTCATAGCACAAGGAGCTGGGGCGTGGGAGCATCCCAGACAACCCCCCCTCTCTCGACATCTAGCATGCTAGATCTCCACCTCTCCGCTAATTCCGATTATCCCCAGCAAGTGTGTACATAGGATCATCTCAGAGATCCTTTTTATTGAGTTCCGACCATGCCCTGCTTAGCCTCTGCCCTCCTGAGATCTTTCTCCATGCCTCGTGTGCTCAGTACAAGAAGATGCTGATCCCTTTGCCTTTTGCAGTCCCGATGTGCCTCTGGCCAGCAGCTTCCTTGGAGCCATCTTTGCTCCGTGGGAATTATTACACTTCCTTGGTAATTAAGTTTGGAGCTTCTCATTGCCATCCCCAGAAGCACCCGGCAGTGTGTCATGGTGGTAGACGTAACTGCCTTGAGACTTGACTTCTCTGCCTTCATCTCTTGCTGGGGTCTTTAGGTTATTGTGGTTTTTGGTATCGAACAAGGTTCTATGGGCAGCTTTAGAGGCTTGGAGGACTTTTGTATTCCTTTTCTGATCAGAAAAGGTCACTCTGTATGTTTCAGAGATTGGGTGGCGGACTGGTAGGTTGGTGATGTTGAAAGATTTAATTTTTTTGGACATGACATTCAAGAGCCATAAACCGAATTCTTCTGTTTTGCTTTGTGTTTAAACCAAGGAAATTGCTCTTAGACTTCATTCACACATTCATTTACTCACAAGTTCCCTCATCCTGCATTTCCTGATGTGTCATGTGCCCAGCCTTCTGCCAGGTTCTAGGGACAGAGACATGAGGACAGCAAGATCTCTGCCCTTGAGCCGTTCATGGTCTTGTTGAGGCATGATTTAAAATGATTAATCAATCCAAGAATATTGGATTTCTCCAAAAGCTACTATAGGGAAAAAGATAATTATCCAAAGTCTTTAAATCTGTTACCCACTTTAATTGATTTAATTAGGTAAAATTCATAAAGCTGTATTGTTGGAAGGAGCCCAGAGGCATTTATTCTTGTTTTTCTGTTTTGGTTTTGTTTTTTTTTCCCCTCTCTGCCTTCAAGCCGAGCTGCACTTGAATTATCCCCCAAACCCATGCATTTCAGAAAATGGAAGTATTTTGAACAACTATGGCTTTTGGCCCATTCAGATAAAACTTTCTATTCAGTGAGCACCCCAGGGAAAACTTGGCAGACTTCTTGAAAGGGTTGACATGCACGGCTACAAAGTATTTTTTTGAAAGACAAAGGGAACCATCCACTCTTAATATAGACACACACACACACACACACACACACACACACACACACACGGAACCCCCATATTCCTACTATTGCGGTGAATGCATATCCCGTAACTTGGATTCTAGACTATGGGAATGTAATCCCATAGCTCAGAATGCAAAACGAAAGCATGGCTTCACTATAGTAAGGACCCCTTGAGAATTCTTTTAGTTTCCGGGGACAGAAAACCCTATCTCAGCACTTGTCACATTGTGTTTTGTTCCAACACAGAGGCACACCTTCCACTTAGCTGGCTTTTTGCGCACCTTGCCCATCAGTCAGCAGCCTGGTCTACGCACCTGCTATCTGCAGATCTTCAGTTGATCCTAAGAAAGTTGTGGCTGTGTTCTGGAAAGGGGGCTGGTCACAGAACCAGGTCCTAAGGTCGTTTCGGGCCTCATGACCCCCACCGTGCCAACACCACCACCTCCATAGAATCATCATGGGGATTTGAGGAGTTACGGGGTGTGAAGGTAGTTTATAAGTTGTCCAACTGTAGGCACTGCCTGCCTTTTCTAAATGGAACTCTGTCCTTACGATCAGATCGTGACTTAGGGAGATGTTAGAGCTATCAGAGGCCCTTTAACCCAACACAAGTTGCCACGTGCCTTTCCAGAGTCAGAACATTGAGCAGCTCCCCCTTATGCTTGAATAAAGTCTGAGGCCTCCCATGGTGGGGTTCCTGCCAACTTCTTCACCGTCTTCTCATCCCCCTGCTTCATGAGCAATAATGAGTTTACCTCTGGCTTCTAGAATACTCGAGATGTATCTGTAGGGCCTCTGAGTATCGTGTCCCGCTGTTCCCCTTCTTCCTCACCCGGATGCTCCCTTGGCATCCCCTTATGCTTCTCTCAGCCTCTAGTCCCAGGAAATTGCTCTTCCCCAAATTCCCACCAGATCTGTGAAGGTAGAGACCATGCCTGTGTCTGTCTTCCATATCATTTCCCCATGTTCTAAAATGGTATCGCTGCATATGTTAGGGGGTCAACAAGTACTGGTTGATCCAGAGAGACATTTAGGTAGAATGTCCAGTGAGCATGTATTATACTTTATAGTACCCAGGAGTGTAGAATCCAAGCGACAAATCCCACTTGGACTAGCTCAAGCAACCATGGCTTATGTTGGCTTATGACCAACAGGTCCAGAGTCAGGGGCTTCAGGCATGGCAGACTCCAGGTGCTCCAAGCACATCATCGGGACTGTGTCTCGGTGTTTTGATGTTGCCTCTTTTGGCTTCATTTTCCAGTTCTCAGCCTGGGACCAGATAGAGTTCATTGTGTTGAAACCACAGGGGCCCCAGAGGGTAGAGAGGAAACAGGATTAGCCAGCAGCAAAAACAACAGGCGCCCTTCATGTGTCAGGCTGCAGGCTCCTGGTTCAGGGTCTCTGTCCTCTCTTTCTAGTGTCTGTTCCCTAGTGTAGCCTATAGTAGGTGCTCAGGGATGTTTGCGAACACATAGGTGTGTGATGGTTTTGCCCTCCCTTCTAAAAAGGCGTTTTTTAAGCCTATAAAGACAGATGGTTGCATATAAACCACCTTCTGCCTCATCCTCTGTTTTGATTTATTTTTTTTAACACCTGTTGGCAGGACCCAACGTCAACCTTCTTCCAGTTCGGAGCATCCATCCAGCAACAAGCCACGGTCATGCTGAAGATCATGCAGGATTACGACTGGCACGTCTTCTCCCTGGTGACCACCATCTTCCCCGGGTACAGGGAATTCATTAGCTTCATCAAGACCACCGTGGACAACAGCTTTGTGGGCTGGGACATGCAGAACGTGATCACCTTGGACACTTCCTTTGAGGATGCCAAGACCCAGGTCCAGCTGAAGAAGATTCACTCCTCCGTCATCCTGCTCTACTGTTCCAAAGACGAGGCTGTCCTCATCCTGAGTGAGGCCCGCTCCCTGGGCCTCACTGGATATGATTTCTTCTGGATCGTCCCCAGCTTGGTTTCTGGGAACACAGAGCTCATCCCGAAGGAGTTCCCGTCAGGCCTCATTTCAGTCTCCTACGACGACTGGGACTACAGCCTGGAGGCGCGGGTGAGGGACGGCCTGGGCATCCTCACCACGGCCGCGTACTCCATGCTGGAGAAGTTCTCCTACATCCCCGAGGCCAAGGCCAGCTGCTACGGGCAGACGGAGAAGCTGGACACCCCGCCGCACACTCTGCACCAGTAAGCAGGCCATCTTTGCTTGTCTCCCGAAACGGGACCAGAGTTTTGTTTGTTTCTGTGCCTGTTTGTTTGTTTGAAAACTCAGAGCAGTACATACATATACTTCCTGCTGAAAACCTGCCCTGCAAAGAGCGAATGCCGCGTGTGTGCTTATGGGATTCCTTCCGATTGGCTCTCCTCTCCTCTCTTCGCCCCGACTCCTCTTCTGTTTATAACTTACATCCCACTTTGTTTTCTGCAACTTTATATTTTTTTTAACTCAACAGTAGACCTTGGAAACCGAGACCTGTGTCTGTACCCATCTGTGTGTGTCTCTCTCTCTCCATATTCTGTCTGTAGCTACAGCTCAAGTGTGCCTGTGTGTGTATGCATACATAGAGATGGATTTTTTTTAAAGATTTTATTTATTTGACAGAGGGAAAGAGATCACAAGTAGGCAGAGCAGCAGGTGGGGGGTGGGGGGGAAGCAGACTCCCTGCTGAGCAGAGAGCCCGATGTGGGGCTCGATCCCAGGACCCTGAGATCATGACCTGGGTTGAAGGCAGAAGCTTAACCCACTGACCCACCCAGGCGCCCCTCGAGATGGATTTTATATGCACATACATACACATCAATGGATGGATGTACATAGATGTATGTGTGTGTACGTGCATATGCACAGATATGGATACATGAAGGTATGTAGGTAATAAATACGTGTAGATGTGGGGAGGGGGTGGGCGTGTTCTTTGCAACCTTCATGTTGCATTTCTCAACAGGGAGATACCGTGATTTATCTACCCAGTCTCCATAATGATAGAAAATCTAAATTGTCTCAGATTTGGTTCCCCTTGAGAAACGAAGTGACAGTGATGGTCATCCCACAGGTCTCCAGGCTGGGTTCTAGGCAGCTCAAGTTGAGGGTCACAGAACATATGCATGTAAACATTGAAGTACTTGTTGGCAGACTGTCCTGCCAAGGAACTGTCCCAATCTGTATTCACACAAGTCACTCGACTTCCCACATCCTCACCAGCGTGTTACACTTTGGGAAAACTGCCCACGCTGGGCCTTCCATCCTCTGTTGGACTGTGTGTCTCAATGTCTTCCCTTCTTCTGTCCTGTCTTTGTGGATCATTGGAAATCTTGGCAAATAACGCTTCGAAGACGGCAGTGTGTTGCATCCTATGGATGTATCCTAATGTAGTTAACTCCAACCGTCTTGGTGGGCATTTCAGTTTCATGTTGCTGCGAAGTGTCATTGGTCTTCGTGCCCATGGTTATAGCACAGCTGTTGACAATTAAAATGATCCCTCCTGCACCCCCACTTTGCATGCTTTTGCCTGATGTTCGATGATTGAATGCGCATGCTTTCATTTCCTCAGATGACAAGCAGCACGGCTCTGCGAGGAGGGCACGGGGCTCTCGGGGTAGATTTGTCAGGGTTTGAATCTTGTCCACTTCCGGTGTGCCTTGGCCGGTCACCTTGCCTTTCTAGGCCTCCGGGTTCATTGTAAAGGGATGATAATAGCACTACTGCCTCTAGGCGGCGCGCCACCTGGAGGGTGATTTGTTAAACCACAGGTGGCTGGATTTCACACTCAAGAGTCTGTAATCCAGGAGCCCTGGGGAGGGCTCCCAGAATTTGGAATCCCAGTAGGGCTCCTGGGTGATGTTGGGATTGCTGGTCTGCGGATTGTGCCCTGAGAACCAGCGTTCTGTGGATTGAGCTCACTATTAAATAAGGTGATGACTGGGAGAGTACTGTGTAGCTCAGGGCCTGGCACCCGGTGGTGACCGACTGACCGTCAGAATGACCAGAGAAGTGGGTTTTGGTCATCAGAACTTAGGAGTCAGCCGGTGCGGTTGGGTTATTATCAGCAGAATAATACGTCACTCCCCAATGTCTCTGGAAGATTTTAGGACTTTGAATCTGCTACAGTTCAGGGATTATCTCTGAGCGGAGTCTGGAGACATGTCGAGCACGTGCGTCTGTGTGTGTGTTTATGCGCTAGAAGGATGATGGGTCTTTAAAATCGGTGTACACCTGCAAAATGAACTCTTGAGTTAAGAAATCGTGGTCCTTTGTAGTGTTCCCTTCCTCTCTCCTCATTCCCTCCTTAGGGATCCTCTTTCTACACTGCCACTTCCAGCGTCTCAAAATAATTATCTAAGTATCAGGAAGCAACTCTGATGCATCAGTATGAAGCATGGAAGCCTCTTAGGGAGGCAGGATTGCTGTCAGCCCAGTGACAAGGGCTGGGCTAATGAATGCTTCCTTCCCATAAGAAGTGCCCTACAGCTGGAACAGTCACAAATGTATAATTTTGATGAAAACATAACTCAATTTTGCAGCAATTGAGATATAATGTATACAGGAAGAGGAATTTGAGAAGGATGATTGTTCAGACATGCAGAGCTCCTTCCAGTGACCACCCTGAATTCCACTCTTTAAGAAAAAAAAAATTCTGCTGTGAAATGCTGTCAAGCTATTTCTCGGAGTTATGCTCTGAAGGCAGCAATTTCGTGGACGGTGTTTCAGCCCTAGAGTAGCGGGGCATCAGGTGGGGTGAGCCGTCATCCACTGCCTGGTGGATCCACCGTCCCTCCTTCCGTGGGCCGCTGCTGGTGCTCACCCCGTGTGTGAGGCTGGACCGTGGCACCAACAGTGGCTCCTTACCACACTTGCCCACTGTCCCAGTGTTTCTTAAACTCCCCCGGGGAAGAGGAGATGCTTGCCAGGCAAGGAAGGGACCGGGAACTGGAAAAAGTCCCAATTGGCCATTTTCCAGAACAGCATTAAGGACCGTGCTCTCTCTCCATCCGTCGTTCCTTCCAGCCAGTGGACCCTGTGCTGGCCCCTGGGGCACGGACAGGAATGAAGATAGAATTTCTCAAAGAATGAAGAAGGAAGAAATCTGTCTCGTGGCATACTCTGGGAACAGGGACTCTTAAAAAAAAAATACTAGGGGAAGAAAAAAAATAAAAAAGAATAGTACAGAGTATGATAAAACACCCACCCCAACACCGATCACAGAGAACAAAGGTGAATGTGTCACCTTTGTTTCAAAATTTTAAAAGAAAGAAAACATTCCTGATGAGGTAACAGTCCTGATTATATCTCTCCCGAGTTCCACTTTCTTCCCTTCTTCTCAGGAGGAAAGAACACTGGCGGGAATTTGGTAGGGACCAGATCTGTGTGTGTGTGTCTTGTACTTCTCATCTAGATGTCTGTGACACCTTAGATCCAATGCACAGTTCATTTTAATGCCCATAAATGATGTCCGATATGTTCAAATTGCCTTGGCTTCAACCTTGGGGTTCAGGATAGATTTCGGAGGACACTTGGCCTTCTCGCATATTCATCGTGCTTGGGCTTCTGTGCTCGATTGTGTAAGTGTTGTCCTGTTTGTTTGATCGTCACCCCCACGATGGACATTTGCATGGCCGATGGTAAGGGGTCTTCATTATTGGATCCATGAGATCGTTCAGCGGAAGCCCGGGACTCTCGAGTTCCAGCTTCTGCCAAGCCATGCGTTCGCCAGGTAGCGCTCGTTACTCCCACTTTGTGGAAAGGAGGATATACATAGTTTCAGAAGAAGCTCAGATGAATTCACATAATGGGTATCCTGGTACATTGCTGCGGGGATCCGGGGTCTGGCTTGGACTGGTTGAGTGCGCCATCTTGGAAGTAGTGATACATGTCCTTCTGTGGTCTTCAGGGACCACCCAGAGCTTGTGTGCACAGGATGCCGTAACCATGACTTCCTGCCTGCGATGCGGGACGTGGTAGGAGAGCCAGCTTGCTGAGGATGACGTGGGCCTGTTTCTGTCCCTGGGATTTCAGGGGAGAAAAAAGGTGGGGACAAGGGGGAAATGTTCTTTATGTTTAATATTCCTGGTTTTACAGAAGGCACTTTGAAAAGAGCAGTCAGCATTTTATAAAGTTCAAAAATAGCTCAGCCGTGTTATGTAACCTCCTTCTTGCTGCTCTGAAATTATTAAACATCTGTCCCTTCCCCGAGTGTCAGGTGTATTGCTGTTAACTCTTGGAACGGTGACGTAGGTCAATATCTAGAATAGAGGCTGTTCTGTTCAGTCCTGTCCCAAGCGTCCCTCCAGGACGCTGGTGGACAGGGCCCTTTGGGAGGCAGTGTAGCCTCAGCGTGAGGAATCTGGCACTGAAGCTGGTCTGCCTGGGTTTGAGTCCTGGCTCAGAACTCTTCTAGATCCAAAGCTTTGGACAAGCCCCTTAATTCCTCCAAGTCTGCCTCCTGAGATACAACATGGGGACCAGAAAAGTGTATGTGTCTTACCCCAGAGCCTGGCATGTGGAAAGGAGTTTATAAACCTTTACTCCTAAGGCAGAACTTGCAAATATAAAATTGTGAGTGAGACTGATGTATCCGCACGCCATAGTCCACAACATTGCCAGTCATTCATTCCCTAGAAAGGTATTTAGTACCTATGTAAGCTAGATGCCAGCTCTCCAAAGATGGCAGAGCAGGGAAAGTCCCGTAGGAATACGGGGGAAGTCAGTGTTGCCACGTGTCTTGCTGTCTTTGAGACGTGCAGGTCAGGGGACCGACCGTTCCATAGTAGAGGCTCCTCGCACAAGGTGGAGGTACAGGAGGAAAGGGGAGAGGTCTTCCTGGGGAAGCAGAACCCCTAAGAAGAAGAGCACTACAATTGGGACGACTCAATGCTCTACTAATACGTCCCACACTTCTTCCTGGTAGCTTTTATTTCTTCCCCCAGTGCTTTAGCTCTGGTCATTCTCAGTCATATCTTGCTGTGTCTGGGTTTGAGCTTGTAGACCCAGGAGAAGTTCCTGTCACATTTTAGGCCTACAGTTCTATAGGGCACGGAACATTACATGTGTGTTGTGAGTGGTGTGTGTGTGTGTGTGTGTGTTGTGGTTGTCTCATTGTATCAGAATTAAGTGAAATCATATGCAGAGCATCACTGTGCCCAACGCGTAACAGACATTTCACAAAAAACAGTCATGTCACTATTGTCATCTCTATGGTGATGGTCATCATGATTATTTCTTTGATGTATATATACTTGTTACACTGCAGGCTGTTCACGGGCAGGGGAGGAAGAAATAGATTTCTCTCTTATTTTTTAACGGTGGAGTGATGACGTGTGTCCTGTGGCTCCCATTTTGGTGAAGGGGCCAGGACATGGAGAGGTGAGTGCATTGGAAGGCAGGTGCTCAAGGACATGTATATAACACACATGAGTGGGGAAAGAATATCTTCTCCCAGGAGAGTTACGGATTTGGATTGAAGAGAAGTTATTTGGCTTTAATTGATGATATCTGTCTTGACCCCTTATGTATTTTATATTAACTTCTTGATTTATGAAGTGAGGCTTCTACATCGAGAAGCAACAACACAGCAAATGATTGCCCTGACAGGAAAGGAAATTGAAGGAAGATATATATGTGCGTGTCAGTTTAATTGACATGCACGTATACATCTTTGATACTTTTCTCCTACCTTCATTTCTCAAACAATCATGGAAAAGTTCCTGGCTTAATGACCCATTAAGAGACTGCACTAACCCGGGTTGGCGTGGTTTTATTTGATAGTCAGAATTATCACTGTGGGTTTCTTTTTTTAATGCCAGGAAAAGAGCCCGCTCAGTTAAATCTCAGAGCTTGACCAGCGTTAAAGCTTCCCTGGGCGAATGAGATAACTCTTTGCAAATATTTATCTGTGGGATCACCGGAGGCTCAACAAACATTTCTGGCAGTGGCATCAGGCGCCCAGGAGACCAAGGCATCCTGTGGCTTGTGCTCTCAATCTGGGACTCCGCTCGGCAACGGTATGGGGAAAGGCTGACCTTCAAAGTAAATCCGGAAGAGACATGTCGAAGTGAGATAGCATAAGATCCAGGGGCATGTGCCACATGGAGGGCCCAAAGCACGTTCCAGAAGGCCGTGTGACTTTGTGAAACATGGCTTTGGATGGTCCCCTGTTCACACCCTCATGTCCGGGTTATCAATGGCAAGTTCCTTAACTTCATGGAGCCCCTGCTTCCTTGACTGCAGACAGATTGTTGCATCCCTAGGGAACCATGGTGACATTCAAATGCATGTGATATTCTCAACCAAACATCTATGTTATAGTTGGCACCCACAGATGTTAATTGTCTTCCTTCCCTGGGCCAGAGACACAGCTTGATGAGCCCCCCACTGTGTCCTGGTGGACCCGTGAGAGGTGGACGGTGCACCCCAGGCGTCCAGCCTGACAGCTAAGTGAACAGCCTCTCTTCAGCCTCATCTCCGTCTGTGGCCTCCCTCCTGGAACACAGACGTCTCTTTGTTGGCCGGGAGTCAAAAGGACCGTATGCCAACCCTGCCATGCAAGTCAATCATTTCCAACTGGCACCCAGTGACTAGCTCGACAAATGGTGGAAACCCGATGCTGGCAACCTGAAGGGACCAGAAATTGGCCCTGCCTCTACCTTGAGGGGAAGGTGGCTTGGGTTGTTTTGAGGTCACGCAGGAAACACGCCCGTTGTTCACATTTGCCTCAGTCCAGATGCGAGTGTTTGGATTTAGGGACTGGCATGCCTCACAAAAAGATGTGTCGTGGGTTGAACACTAGGAGAGTTTTTATTTTGAAACTTGTTAATTTGGTGACATCCAGTAATAATTTGCTGCAACTCCCTTCTGTGAAAAGATGAAGCAAAGAAAAACACCGAGTTCATTACTCTGGTGCCTGCTGACAGAGAGTATACTGGGGACAGAGGCTCTTAATGTGTGAGGAGGCCAGTTAGGGGACCGTGGCACAGTCTAGGAGAGAGCAGGTGGTAGCTTGGACTGGAGTAGCGGCTGTGTGTTCAGAGAGACGTGGCTGGGCTTAATGCATGTTTTGGCGTAAAATGAGCAAGACCCAACCGATGAATAGGAAGTGTGAAAAGAGATGAGATAACCAATAATGTTTCACTTGTACAGCCGAATAGATGGTGGTGCCTTTCACAAAACTGGAGAAGAAGCAAATTTGGGGAGGAGGAGGAGGTCAGGAAGAACATCTAGCCTTGAACATGCTCAGGGGAGCACATCTAAATGGAAATCTCAAGTAGGCAATTGAAGAGGAGAGTCTGAGTGCAGACTGCAAAACACAGTGCACAGGGCGGGAGCTTATTAGTGGTGGTTAAAGCCCCGGGATTGAGTAACGTCACCGAGCAGGGGGAGGGGGATGAAACATCAGAAGAGGGACTGGACTCAGACCACGTGGGACGTCACAGTCATTGGCAAATAACCTCCAAGGGAAAGGAGAATCCTGGGGAGAAAGAGTTGGGCTGGAAACTTCAGCTGCCTTTTTTTTTCCCCCATGGAGACTGTCTATCCCCCGCTTCTGTTACGGAGTTTCGTGGGTGTCTGTACAGTGTCTGCTGTATGCTAGACATCGTGGCAGCTACAGTGGGCCTGGCAAACATCTGTCATCTCTGGCCGTCATCTAATGTACCTGGATTTATTGCTCCCGAGGAGACTTAAATAATCCTACCAGCAGTTTTAATCAACACATGGAGAAAGTAAAACTTACCACATGATAAAACTTATCACAGGCCTGTCATGAGAGCAGCGAGGAAGTCCTAGGAGTCCTAGTCTTGGAGTCCTAGGAAACCAGCACCATGCTCGGCCGAAGCCACAACACAGATGACAAGCCAAGCTTTAGATGAGCAGAGGTGAGGAGGTGACACTTCTAGAAGGAGGAGGGGGGAAAACAAAAACTCACCTCTGCTTTGCTTCCTTCTTTACGTGATCTGGAAAACATCCAATATCACACAAAACAGTAAGTTAAAAATTCTTTCCACCACAAGGGAGGTAGAAGTGACATAGCATGAAGGGCTAGTTTATTTACAGGCTTTTGTTTGCTGTCCTGGCAGAGCATCTGTGCATCTTGTGTGTACTGTAGGATAGGCGCCCTCCTTGTCATCTCTTCCAGGCGGGAGCTGGCCAGCCAGAGTGGGCCTTTTCACCTCTTGTCTGCCTCTATCCGCTTGCTTCTCAGCTTCCCCACAGAGGCTGCCTGCCTGCCGGTGTGACTGAGTCCTTTTGCAGCCTCCTATTGCCTCAGTACCTGTCCTGGATCCCAGGGATGGATGAGTCACTAGGAGTCACTGGTAGGTTGTGGTGCTAACTAGGTTTGGCACGGGCACAGGAGGCCAGCCATGTTATATTCCAGGGCCCATAGTTTGGGGACTAAACTGGCTGATCTGTTGATGCCTGGTGGACTCTTCTCCAAATCCCCATGGCCCGTTCCTGAGGATTTGTTTCATTCAGTTAAGTCCTGTCCAAAGACAAGGAATAAATGCACACACCACTCCATTTCCTGTGTGATGGAGAACAGTTCTCCTGAGACATGGACTCGCTTCCATTTTATTTCCATCACTATTAGTAAAAGGAACTTTTAACAATTAAATTAAGTACATCATTATGTGTGTGTTGGGGAGGGGAGAGAAACTTCAAGTTGCATAAGTTACATGGTAGACGTGTATAAACTTTAAAATGTGACTAATGGAAATTTTAAAGTACTCTAATGATACAACCTGTCATGTATTAACTGCCTCCTATGTGCTAGTCACTTTAAATACATTATCTTTAATCCTTAGAGATGAATTAGGCTATTTTTGCTGCAGGTAACAATCAGTTAAATTCAGTTATGTGATAGAATTATCTGATTGGAATTCCATAGCAGGGTGGACTTCAGATACAGTATGATCAAGGTTCTGGCTCTTTTTCCTATGATCTCTTAACTCTGTTCTTTGGAAATTATAGAATCTTTGTTATCAGATTATTCCTTTGTGACCTTAATCTGGCTGTCAGCAACACCTGACTTCTTTGTTTATGGCCATACTAGGTCATGTGCCCATCTTTGGGCCAATAACAGCCATTTTATAAATGCCAATAACAGCCATTTTATAAATGGCATGTACCAACTGGCTTAATTCTGGATTCCCAGTCCTATCACTGAAAAAGCAAATGGGATTGCATTAAACCAAACCAGACCTACTCTAAGAACTGGGGATGGGGTCAGTTACTGCCAAAGCCTATGGAGTCTGGAAGGAAGCATGAAGTTTCAACCAACATAAATTCTGTTAAGAACAAGAAAGAAGGTGGCACCTGGGTGGCTCAGTGGGTTAAGCCTCTGCCTTCGGCTCAGGTCGTGATCTCAGGGTCCTGGGCTCTCTGCTCAGCAGGGAGCCTGCTTCCCCCTCTCTCTCTGCCTGCCTCTCTGCCTACTTGTGATCTCTCTCTCTCTGCTAAATAAATAAATAAAATCTTAAAAAAAAAAAGGAAGAGGAAAATGGTACCAGAGAGACTACCAGCAGGCCAAGTTATAAATCATAAAAACTCACATTACAGAAGAGGAAACTTGGGGACCAGAGAAATTCCGCAATTGACAAAAGCCACACAGCTAATAGAACATAAAGCTAGAATTCAAATCTAGTTTTGTTTGGATCTAAATCTCATTGTACTGCTTCCTGTGGTTGCAAATTGACCTGAAGTTGTAGTATTTTCCTATTTTGTTTGACCCCTAGGATATTTTTATTGTTTGCAAAAGTTGAATAACTCCCAGCATTTAAAAATTGAAATATGTTACAGAAAATACATTTTCAGCTAATGTTGAAGAAAATATGAAAAAACCCATGATGATAATTCCATATTCCTATCTGAAAGTCTTAGAGGATGGGGCTCTTGGTGTTGAGATCCAAACCCTTCTTCCCTCCTCCGGGAGAAGCTGGGAGTCGTGAGTCTCCCCCTGACTGTATTTTGCTTTGTAGAGGGTAGGGTTTATGACAAGAGCATCTCGGCCTTTCCAACCCATTCTTATGTGGGCCTTTTCTTGCTTACTTGATATATAGGAAGGAATCAGGAAGTTCGTTTCTGGATTTCTTTTAGTATAGTTCTAGATTTGGCGTATATGGGCAAAGGTGAGTTCAGAACCCTCCTGTACTGCTATCTTTTAATGGAACTTTCTTCCTCCCCAGAGATGGTAAACTAGGTGTTGTCAGGAATGCCAGTCCATTTCCTCTTAGTCCCCACCTGGACCACTTACGTATTCCTACTACATCCATGGCCTCTTTAAGCATTCTCCTGTATCACAAGGTAACTTGTATTTTGCTTTATTAACTTTATCGTGGTCATTCTCATTTATTGTCATCACCAAAAAAAGAATTTGATGAACCTTAAGGCTGGTAGATACTAGAATGAGTGATAACAGGAAGTTTTGCTATCTTGCCTCCAAGGATCATTATGCTCTGGTCTGTACAGCTTGGTCTCTGGACATCGTAGGTCTCTCTCACTCTGTATGCTTTCCTCGTGGCTGGACAGACATTCTGGTGAGATCACATTAAAAAAACTACTGCTGTGTGATTCTCTGTGACCGGAGGCCCTGTAGGATTGGAGAGGGGCCTCTAATCTCTCACTTGCATTTACTCAAAGCAAAACAGGCTTTTTAAATTCTGGCTGGGGGTGCCTAGGATACAGTCATCAGGGACTAACTGGTCATTCCAGGCAGCCCTGGGTCATAAACCTACTTTTCTGTTCAACTTACAGATGGGGGTTTGAATTGTTTGTGCCCGCGGTGACTTTGCCCAAAGACGGGAACTTAGAGAATAACCCAAGGGGAGTTCTCGCCCATCAGTTTGGATTAGGTTGTAGATGTTCTTCTAACGCTGGAAGAAAATACTTGTGTTCTGGGTGGTGATGGGGCAGGGGTCCTGCTTTTTGCAGTATCTCTAAATCTGTCAAATAAATGGCAGACCAGTAGGCAGAGAGGCAGGCAGAAAAAGAAGGAAGCAGGCTCCCCGTTGAGCAGAGAGCCCAATGCAGGGCTAGATCCCAGGACCCTGAGATCATGACCTGAGCCAAAGGCAGAGGCTTAACCCACTGAGCCACCCAGGTACCCCAGGCCTATTTCCTTCTAATAACAGTGTGGTGGCGATGATGATGGTGGTGATGATGATGGAGATGAACCAACTCCAGGACCTCATCCATCTGATCTGTCTTCACCACTACCTAGCATAGCGTGGGCACTTTAAGCATATGTAAGCGTACGTTAGTGGGTAACGATAGTTGCTAACACAGCACTGGCTCTGATCGTGATGCTGTGTTAAGGGTATTTACAAGCGTTACTTTATTTTATCCTCACAACAACGTCCTGAAACCCATGGTACTGTTATTCCCATTTTTGCATGAGAAAAAAATAATCTTAGAGAGAAAAATGACTTTCCCAGGGTCCCGTAGTGGTGGAAACAGGACCAAGATTGCCTCTCTGACTTGAGCACCCTCTGGCAGCCCCAGGAAACGGCATTCGAGGTGTGTTTTCAGGAGACCCTCGGGGGTCTTGGCAGTGCTGCAAAGCGGGAATGAAGATCTGCCCATTGTGGGCAGGAGTCCTTGGCGTGTCTTGCAAGTTAACTTGTCACAGGAATGCAATCACTGTATGGGATTTCATTTTATAAATCACCAAACCTTCCTGAAAACGTGAGTACTGTTACCATCAACATCAATTATTGTTATTGTCATTCGTCTAGAGATCGCATCAGTGTTGCCAAGAAAAAAGAGAGTGGAGAACAAAGGGGAGAGGTTGACCTTTCCTGGGAGAATTTTTATGAGAATAGTCAAAGGCTTAATTGCCGAGTCATCAGCTCCCTTTAAATTAGTTCTAGAAGGAGTCCCTTCAGACTTGGTGCATCTCTGAGGAGTGTCAGTAGATATTAACTGGAGGCAAAGAATTGAACAAAGACACATTAGCACGGGAGCCTCCATAATTCTGATGAAGCAGAAGGAAGGAAATAAAAGGTTGAAGGGCAAAGGGAAGCCCCTATTCAATTTGACACTCGGCACGCGGCACGTCGTAATGGGGTGGCCTTCCTTGATTTTTAAGTTGTGCAGGGGGCCACGCTGCTGGAGGAACCCATCAGGCCGGCCTCTAAACCACTTGCAGAGCTTGAGTTGAAGGAAGCTTCCGCTTTCCAAACAGAGCCTTTCTTAAATAGACTCTGAGCTCCGAACACAGGACTAGGAGAACGTGCTTGTCTTCTGCCCACTAGGTGAAAACAAAAAACAAAACAAACAGAACAAAAGCAGTCCCTTGGCACCTGTTACCCACATTTGTCTCCTGACTGCACCTCATTCTGCCCTCTGTCCGTTCATTCATTCATGTGTGCCTTTGTTTCCGTTCACGTAGTCGTCCGTGTGGCCAACCCTGTAGAAGGAACGAGACACAGACGGCCGTGATCACAGCAGGCAAGGGCTCCCCCGGGAGCTCCGGTGCTGCTGGGGAGACCAGAAATCAATGATGACACGTATGATGTCAAGTTAGGGTTGACATGGGATAGGACGAAAAATAGGGTAGGGTAAGGGGATAGAGAATGAAAGAGGTTATTTTATCGTATTTCTTTTTTTATTTACTTTTCCAATATTGATTTTTGAAAAATTTTTAACTGAAATTCGATTTTGTTAACACCGAGTGTATTATTAGATTCAGGGATCGAATTTCGGGATTCTTCAGTTGCGTACAATACCCAGTGCTCATTATACCAAGTGCCCTCCTTAAAGCCCATCACAAAAGCAGTTATTTTATTTTTATATGTTTTTAATTTATTTAAGAGAGAGAGAGAGAAAGAGCACAAGCAGGGGGAGTGGGAGAGGCAGAAGCAAGTTCCCCGCTGAGCAGCGAGTTTTGATGTGGGGCTCAATCCCAGGACCCCGGGATTACAACCTGAGACGCAGGCAGACCCTTAACCGAGGGAGCCCCCCAGGCACCCCTCCAAAGGGGTTATTTTAGATACAGTGGTTGGGAAGGTGACATTTTGGCCAATATCTAATGAAGCGAGTAAGAAATCTATGTGAAGATCTGGGGAAAGAATGTTCTGGATGGAGGGTTGGTTTGAGAAACAGCAGGAAGTTCCAAGTGGCAGAAGCAGGATGGATGAGTAGAACATGCCTTGGGAGAGGTAGACCAAGCTGTAGAGTCTTGGAGGCCATGGTGAAGGTGTGGGGCTTTGTTTCAAGTGTTACGGGAAGGTGCTGGAGAGATTTAGCAGGAGAGTGAAGTAGGCTTCCCTGGGGCAAACCCTGAGCCTCATTCATTTTTTCTTTTTCTGGTGCCATTTCTTTTCTTGCTTTGAAACAAGGCAATTGCTTCTCCAGATTCCATTCCTTTCCTCCCCCATTATGCAGCCTATGGTGGCAGGCCCTATTTGGCCACAGCCAACAACAAAAAAAAATACCCCCTCCATCTCTCTGCGCCAGTAGGTTGATGAGTAGGCATGAGATCTGAGGTAGTCTAATAGGTCATATATCATTTCCATCTGATAATATGGGAAATGTGTAGATGTCAAGCCTAGAATTTCTGCTGCCATTTCCCACCGTTAAAGAAATCAGGCTGAGGATAGAGGTGATTCACACATAAGACAACTAAGAAAAGTATAGTACGGATAACCAGAGCCATGATGACACCACACCTGAAGTCCACCCTGTAACTGATCTTTTCAGATGTTGACCGCCAGACTGCCTATTAGTGTACGTTGGTTCAAGTTTGTTTCCTCCTATTTGGAACCAAAATCATTTTGATGGATATGTGGATTTGGCAGCTAATCTCTAGTATTATGCTAATTAATCCATATATTATACCCTTTAAATTAATGTGGTTGCCTTTGGTAAAGCTCGATTTGACCAACAGCAGATTATTATAAATCAAAATTTTAGAAAGATTATTTTACGCAAAACACAGTGGCTCTATAATTGCAAACAGAAAACCCCTTGATGGACAGGATTCATGCTTGGCATATGTTTATAGCCTTTGGGGATTCCAGCGTATAAATCCACAGCCTTTGGAATCAGATCCAACTTTTTCAGCCACATATTAGCTATGGGACCTTGAACAAATAACTAAATACATCTGGACCCCATTCTTGTCATACATAAAATGGAGATTGTGCTGGTCCCCACTCATGGTGGGGACTCTGAGAATCCAGTAAGGCATGAAAAGCATTTAGCTCGATGCCTTGTGCTTGTTCAGTGATGATGTGAATGTTCTTGCATAAGAATAGAATCCTTGGAACGACCAACAAAAGTGGGACGAAAAATGCCACCTAGATGGCAGGATTGTTCTGCATAGCTTAATTAAGTGTGTTTCATTATTCTAACTCCCTGGGGCTTTTGAAGGAAAAATAGATTATTAAAAATTGGGGAGAGTCATCTCATTAAGAGAGTAGGGAGGAGGCTGTCCTTAGAGGGGAAACGAGGAGGCAGTGGTGGAATTGTTCAGTCGAATGCATTAGTGTTGGTGTTAACTTCCTTCTTAAATGATAAATGTCTACACGGAACCACAGAACCATAGCTTTCCAGAGGACTTTGTTAAATGCCAGAAGCACTTGGGTCCTTCATAAGAGTGAGATATTACTATACTGTACATAATCTAAGACCCAAGCAATTTTAAAATGATATTTATGTGAAAAAGGTTAACACATGGGGCATCTGGGTGGCTCAGTCGGTTGGGTGTCAGACTCTTGGTTTCAGCCTAGGTCATGATCTCAGGGTCATTAGATGGAGCCCCGTGTTGGGCTCTGTGCTCAGCATGGAGTCTGCTTGAGATTTTTTCTTGTCTCCCTGCCCTTCCTGCTTATGCTATCTCTCTCTCTCTCTCTCTCTCTCTCTCTCTCTCAAATAAATACGTAAAATAAGCAACGTCAGAGGAAGTCATTCCAGGAACAGGGAACAGAGTGTGCAAAGTCTCTGAGCTGGGAAAAACTTTGGTGCATATAAGGAAATGAAGAAAAAAATGTGAGGATGGTAGACTCAGTTCTGGGTCATTTTGACCATGAGGCCACACTGCCTCCGCAGAAGGGACTGTTGAGTGAAGGGCATGAGGGAACCATGGAGCAAAGACTGTTGCCTCATGACATCAAGAACTTACTCCTCAGAAGATCATTCCTCTCAGCCATTCCCTGACCAGCCCCACACGGTTACAGCAGGAAGAGGTGTTTGAAGAGCTTCCACAGGAGATGTGCTGGGGGAGGGAAGCCTGCCTTAAAGGGGTTGGAAGAGAGAAAATGGCGAAAGAAGAGGTTGGGGTGAATGACTTGGGTTGACTTGAGCCAACTGCTAGTCAAAGCTGCTTCTTGGGCTAGCTCCCAGCTCCCCGCGAGATCACGAGATATCGCTGTCAATCCACTGAGTGGAAGTCACATTACCCCTGTGGTTCTTAAAGTTGTGCCTTTTAGCCCCGAATGGTTTCCTCCAGCACCTTTGTTCCCAACAGGAGGTGCTGAAAATACGGGAAGAACAAGAGGGCCCAGATTTACAAATAGCTGCAGATTCAGAGTATAGGAAAAGCTCCCACTCTCAACCCCTTGGACCCCCTGGGAGGTTGGGTGGCACTTTAATGTCACTTTCCTTTCTGCTTTTCCCAAGGCTTCACATCCTGAAACTTTGTGCTGTGTGGGAGGATCTATGACTAATGGGACCATCATTCCGCCTGATTCTGCTTCTGCATAGACACGGTTAATAACTGTCACAATAGTATTACTTAGAGCGCGTGCAATTCAAATACAAAGGTCCCTTTCTCCTTGTAACAGTTCTATAAGTCACACGTTAGACATTCCCAAGTAGCAGGTGAGGGCAATAAAGTTCACAGAGGTGACGGGTTGTCATCGAGATCACACAAAGACAGTGACCCAACACTCTGCCTCTCAATCCGGGAGATAAAAGGTGCAAAGCGGTGGACGTGGACTGTGGTCCTACCTCTCTCAACCCAGGGGACGTAGAGATGTCAATGAGTAAGAGGAACTATGGAATCACCTCTACAGCAATGGGTATTTATAGAGTGCCTGGCCCTCTATGCTAGGTTCTTCCTACTGATTAACCAACTCAAGCCTCATAACACCGCCATGAAGTAGGTGCTGTTATTTTGTCCATTTAACAGATGAAGAAGTTGAGGCTCACAGAGATAATCCACAGACCCCAACAGTTAGTGGTGACTTACATTGCTTCTCCTGAGGACATGCTTTTGTTTTATAGGCATCACACCAATTCGTTGTACTGAACATATTCCTGGTTGTGGATTTCTTGGCTTGCTCTTGGTTACCAAAAAAAAAAAAAAAAAAGGGAAGGGGTGCCTGGGTGGCTTAGTAGGTTAAGCATCTGCCTTCAGCTCAGGTCATGATTTCAGGGTTCTGGGATGGAGCCCCGCATGTGGCTCCTTGCTAAGTGGGGAGCCTGATTCTCCCTTTCCCTCTGCTGCTCCCCCCCGGTCCTGCTCTCTCACTTTCTCTCTGTCTCAAATAAATAAATGAATAATTTATTTTTAAAAGGTAGAAGCTTTAGGAACAGGATGGCTTTATGCTCTTTCCACATAAGCAAATGGAAACAAGTCATAGAAGCAATTACCTTGGGGTGCCTGGGTGGCTCAGTGGGTTGAGCCTCTGCCTTCAGTTCAGGTCGTGATTTCAGGGTCCAGGGATGGAGCCCCTCATCAGGGTCTCTGCTCAGCGGGGACCCTGCTTTCCCCCCGCACCTCTGACTGCCTCTCTGCCCGCTTGTGATCTCTCTCTCTCTCTCGCTCTCTCTGTCAAATAAATAAATAAAATCTTTTAAAAAATTGATAAATAATCAGACTGTGAAGCTGCCATCATGGAAAAACTCGTTCCTGTGTATTTTCCACTGGAATCAGAATGTTTGGGCAGTTGCATGGGTCCCTGCCATGCTTCCTAAGAGAGGGGGTTCCTCTTGTTAGGGAAAGCAGCCTCTGTTCCAGCCTTCCTGGTTTTGATGTGTTCCTTAACTGGTTGATTCCTATTTTCTTGACTTGTATTTTGCTGTCAGCTTCTGCTTCTTCCGCTTGCCTTATTAAGAATTCTGCATAGTCAATAGGATGCAAATAAATGGAAACATATGCACCTCCCTGCATGTGGGAAATGTCGCTGTTGGCTGTGCTCCCGCCTCCCTGCCTTTGCAAGGGGGAAGCTTTAGCTTCCAATTCAGGCTCTTGCTCTCGGTGTGTGTGTGGGGCGGGGGGGGGGGGGGGGGGGGGGGGCTGACCGCTGCTGTCATAGCCAGGTGAGGGAACTAACACGGCGTCCACGGCAAGTTCAAGGCACTGACTTCTCCCTCCGTCTTTGGTCTGAAAGCCCCTTAGTCCCCAGCACCTTTCACTCTGGGGCCGTTTGTGCCTCTCTGATCAACCTCACTTCTGCGCCAGAGCACATCAGAGGCACTGAGCTCGTTCCTGAATCTGTGCACCGGGCAGTTTTGTACCGTGTTTTACCATGGTGAGAAGAACGAGAATAAACCGTGCTGTTCCGAAGCCAGATCTGACATTGAAAGCAGGTGCAGACCTGTCAGCCACACAGCTGGTTGAGTTAACTCTATTAGACGGCGTTGGACAATTTCGTTGTCTGAAACAGAAGCCAATATGGTGGCAGGCTGTCCCTTTGCCAAATGGTGCCCCTGCTAGGCTGGTGAGGTCTGCCATTCTTGTTGGTGCATCTGCTGGGTTTGGCTGCCAGCTTGTTGGAAACTGACAGTTTTGTAAAGTTTTATTGCCTTTCTAGGTGTTTGTGTCAAAGAGAAAGAGATAGGAGGGTTTGCCATTTTTTAAATGATGACTGGGCATTTTTGACTCTTGGCTCCGCTACAACAAGAAGGATGAGTCTCCGATTTTATGTTCATATCGCAAGCGCATCACCTTCTTGAGCAAGAATGATTTTCTATCTCCCTTTAAATCATTGGTTCTCAAGAGCCTCTGTCCTAAATTGTTTTCTCACACTCGATGCTAATGCCTGCACATCATGGAGTTCGGGGTGTTTTTTTTTTTCTTCCTTCTTTTCTTTCTTTGTTCTTCCAAAAATCAGCAACAAGTAGGAAGAACCCCTGTGGTTGAAGTACAGTATCCCTCCCAAAGCAGAGATGGGGGAAAGATGTTTTCCCCAACCTGAAGCCCACACCAGTGTGATCCGCCTTCTACATTTTAAGCAGGCTGCGAGCCTTTGAGGATTGAGTCAGAGAATGCAAAACGTGACCTCTTAGTTAAAGCCAAAAGCTAAAAAAAGGGACCTTGTACATCAAATGGCTCTTACCAAAGGGTGTTTTTATGAGTGAAGTGCAAATGAGGCATAGAACAGAGCCCCTTTCCAGAAGCCGAGACCCAATTTCCAAAACACGTGAACACTCTCTCCACTGATTGTGTTTGCAGCTTAGCTATGGAGCTGTTGGAGTATGAAATGGGATAACTTAGGAGAAGCACTCAGCACTGTGCCCAGCATGGCTTGGACCCTCAATTTAACATTATTATTCATGGGTCCTACATAGAGTGAAACAGAGCGCACGCCATCCCGGGTACTCCTTTGACCAGGGATACACGACTGTGTAGCTGATGGCAATGAATGCCTATGCTCTTTATCCGAAAGGTCCCTGGGATAGGGTCTCACTCTGAAAATGTTCTGAAAATTTTACATCCTGTCTCGACAAAAAGGAGAAGAATCGGCAAGTGAGTTTCTGGAGTGGGAAGGAGCACCATGTTCCCATGCATGGGAAGCACGCATCCCTGTTTGAGGAACGGGTCGAGGATTCCACGGAAGAGGCTTCTAAGGGGCGATGGGAGAGTCGTCTTTGGCATCGTAAGGGTTTGTCATAAGATTTCTTCGCTGATAACAGCGACCTAGAGCCAGTCGATTGCATTCCCAAGGAAATAAATCTGGAAGGATGTCTTTGCTAAGCACTTTGAGCTGTCAGGGAAAAGGACCCTGTTCCGAACTGGGGAGAGAGCACCCAGACACTGGGAACTTCTCGGCAGGTAGAGCAACGTCCGTCAGGCAGGTGTTGGACAACGTATGGAGGGATGGGGTTCCTCAGTTGAGATGAAACAACCTTAAACCCCTTCTGTGTGGAGACCACATTGGTCCTTTAATTCCTCTGCCTTAGAATCTTCCTGTCCACTCTGACAGCTCTCACTGCTCTTTAGATATGGAATTAGTAGGAAATGTTCCTTGACCCAGACCACTCCGTATTCCATCATGCCCATTGATGCCAGCATAACTACTCGTTACTCTTTGGTTACTCTACTCCCTGATCGTCACGAAGTGATTTGTTGTTTTTGTTTGTTTGTTTGTTTTTAAGATTTTATTTATTTATTTGACAGACAGAGATCACAAGTCGGCAGAGAGGCAGGCAGAGAGAGAGAGAGGGAAGCAGGCCCCCTGCTGAGCTGAGAGCCCGATGCGGGGCTTGATCCCAGGACCCTGAGATCATGACCTGAGCTGAAGGCAGAGGCTCAACCCACTGAGCCTCCCAGGTGCCCCCCAAGGCAGAGGTTTTAACTCACTGAGCCACCCAGGTGCCCCGGACACAAAGTGCTTTGTGTACACAGCTCTTTTAATACTCACAGCGCCCCCCATGAGTATTTATGTTTAATCGAGGGATAATTAACCTATTGTATTCATTTCAATGTAATGATTCAATTATATATATATATATATATATATATATATATATATATATATATATGGAAATGATCATCATAGTTAGCCTAGTTAATCTGTTACCATGCATAGTTACAGATTGTTTTTTCTTGTGATGAGGACTTTGGAGATGTATTCTCTTAGCAACTTTCTGATATGCAATAAAGTGTTATGCGGACGGTAGTCACCATGCCACACCATGCCGCAGCATTATGGCCCCCGGACTTTTTTGTTTTATTCCTGGAAACTTGTACCTTTGACCTCCTTTACCCATGTTGCCACCTCTTACCCCCACCCCCTTGCCTCTGGCAACTATCATCCTGTTCTCTGGGTCTGTAAGTTTGTATTGTGGGTTGTTTTTTTTTTTTTTCTCCTAGATTTGACATTTACGTGAGAGCTTATGGTGTTTGTCTGACTCCCTTCACTTAGCATGATGCCATCAGAGATTATCTGTGTTGTCGCAAATGGAAGGACTTCGTTCTTTTTCATGGCTGGATAACAGTTGTGTTGTGTGTCTCCCCTGTTCTTTATCCATTCATCTGTGAAAGGACACTTAGCTTGTTTCCCTGTCTTGGCTGTTGTGATTAATGCTGGGATGAACATGGGCATGCATGATCTCTTTGAGATTCTCTTTCTGTTGCCTTTGGACGTCTACTCACAAGTGGGCTAGTTGTACCAATTACATTTCCGCCAACAGGGCGCCATGGTTCCCTTTTATCCATCTCCTTGCCAGCTCCCATCTCTTGTCTTTTTGATGACAGCCATTCTGACAGGTGTGAGGGGTGTCTTTTGGCTTTGATTGCATTTCCCTGAGGATGACGGACGTTTGGCAAATTTTCCTGAGCCTGTTAGCCATTTGTATGTCTCCTTTGGAGAAATGACTATTCCCATTTCTAAGTCAGAGTATTAGTATTTTTGCTTTTGAGTCAAGTGAGTTTCCTGTATGTTTTGGGTATTAACCCCCTTCTGATACATGGCTTGCAAAGACTTTTCTCCCATTCTGTAGGTTCCCTCTTCATTTTTTGGACTTATTTTTTTTCTCCATGCAAAATCTTTTTAGTTCAGTGGGGTCCCTCTTGTTTTTTAGTTGCTTTTGTTGCTTGTCCTTCTGGTGGCCAGGAGCACCTTTCCATCAGAGGTATGGTAGAAGGGAGTCTTGGGTAGAATGTTGAATCCACCTAACTCAGATCTCTGGTAAACCTCATATCCCAATTTAGTCTCCTTGTTGTGTCATTCAAATTAGTTCATTCTCTATTCAGCCATCTACTTACTGTCTTCATTGCTTTTTTAAAAACAATTTGGCAAAATACGTATGAACGAAAATCTTCCATTTTAACTATTTCCAACTGTACAATTCAATGGCAATAAGTACATTCGATAATGTTCTACAACTGTTGCCACTATGTATTTCCAGATAGTGGTTTCAAAGATACCTAGTTTTACTGGCTTTTTCTTTTTTTTTCTTTATTTCTTTTCTTTTTTTTTAAAAGATTTTATTTATTTATTTGAGAGAGAGACAGTGAGAGAGAGCACGAGCGAGGAGAAGGTCAGAGAGCGAAGCAGACTCCCCATGGAGCTGGAAGCCTGATGTGGGACTCGATCCCAGGACTCCGGGACCATGACCCGAGCCGAAGGCAGTCGTCCAACCAACTGAGCCACCCAGGCGTCCCTTACTGCCTTTTTCATTACCCCAAACAATTCCACTTCTAGTTACATCCCCCAAAGAATTAAAGACAAGTATTCAAACAAAAACTGGTGCATGAATATTTATAGCAGCACTATTAACAGTAATCCAGAGGTATAAACCACCCCAATGTCTATCAGCAGATAAATGAATAAGCTAAAGTATATTCATGTAGTGGAAGATATTTCAGCTCTAAAGGGATGAAATGCTCGTACCTGCCCCGACCTAGATGACCCTTGAAGACATGCTCAGTGAAAGAAGTCCGACACAGAAGGGCACATATTGTATGGTTCCAGTTACATGAAATATCTTCATTACTATTAAAAAAAAAAAAAGATTTTATTTATTTATTTGAGAGGGAGAGCGAGAGAGAGAGAGAGAAAGCATGAACGGGGTGAGGTGCAGGGGGAGAAGCAGGCTCTCTGCTGAGCAGGAAGCCCAATGCAGGGCCTGATCCTGGGACTCAGGGACCATGACCCTGAGCCACCCAGGTGCCCCTGTTCATTACTTTTTGTCATCTCTGTAACCCCTCTGCCGTGTTTTTCACATAGTTATTTTTATTTACACTGATTTACTTTTTTAGAGATATAAAATTTCACTGTCGTTTCTTCCTAGGTACGGAAATCTGTGAAACAATGGGGTTGATATGCTAGTTCCATTTAAAAATATACATTAGATAAAGCAAATTCAATTCTAAAAATAAAAAGTTAACTCCTGTGCCATCTAAATGTACCTGTCTGTGAACCACCTGAATTACACCCATGACATTTAGGAAAACGGCCTTTGGTTCCTCTTGGCAATCAGTTCCTTCTTGAATGTGGTCCACATGGCTTCTTGCCCTTGATTTAAGCTGTCCAATATGGCGGCCGCTAGCCATATGTGGCTATTTAAATCTAAACTAATTAGAATGAAATAAGATTTAAAATTCAGTTCCTTTGTCTAACTGTTCACATTTCAAGTGTGCAGTAGCCCCAGGTGACGAGTGACCCCCACTTCGGACTTTACAGATAGATGACAATTCCATCCTTGAGGAAAGGTCCATTGGCCAGTGTTGTCTAGAGTTGGCTTTGGTTGTTCCTGTCGAACTAGGGAAGCCCCCTCTCTCCACACCCCGTGCTGAAGTCCATCTCTCACTCAGCATCCTCACTTCTCGTCACTTGTTCCTGGCTGACCATTCATCCCCCAGCCAGCTCTGAAACTGACCTACTTTTCCAATGTCACCAGGGAGGGCCTGGTGCCAAACCACAGCGTGGGACCTCCTCTCGCCGCTCCCCTTCCTGCTTGCTGCTCGGCCAACTCTGGCCTCCCGCCATCTTGCCACTCTCTCTCCCTCTCGGGCTATTGAGGCGAGGATCTCCTCCCACATAGCACTTTCCAGCTTTCCTGAAGGGCCCCATTCTGCTTCACACTCCCATTTTGTGTTGTTCATCAAGTGTGAGAAGACATGGCTTCCTCCTAATTCCGCACTTCTCTCTACTCTGCCTTGTCTGTCTTGCTCTCCCTTTCCCTGGCTTTTCTCTTCCTTCTTTTGTCCTTTTACTCTTACTTCTACTCTCCTCACATTTATTTCCCTGTAGTTCTAAACTTAACCCTGAACTCTTTGGAAAGGAAATAGGAGGAAAGGCTGTGATTTATGCAGGAAATCCAAAGGTTGCCAAACCCCTCGTTGGCCTAACAGTTCTCGGCTCTTTAGGAAGCAAATCCATAATTTTCATCTCCATCAAGGAAGTGGCCTAGCGAGGGTAGGCGGAGATATGGATATTAGGGCCGTGGCTGGGATTGCAAAGCTGAGTCTTCTGGGGGACACATTTCCACACCAGAAATCCATGGCAGGACGTGAGCCATTATTATTGCTGAATTTACACAGGGCTGTCAAGTTTCATAATGCGACTGGGCAGCATTTAGACCGCTATTTAAACCAGGACATAGTCAACTCTGTCGTTGATGGTTCTGAGGTGTCAGCCAGCACCACGGGACATTCTCCACGCTGCTGAGGACTCCAGCACTGGCCAGATGAAAATCTGTCCTGTTCATTCAGCAAATGGTCACTGGTTCCCTACCATATGCTGGACGCTGTGTTCAGGGTGTGGGACGCATGGTGAAAATTCAGACATGGTTTCTCTGTTCCCCAGGAGTTTAGCCTGCAGCAAAGGACAGTATGTATGTGTGTGCGTACACTTGCATGCACGAGTGTGTGAAAAACTATAAAAGGTGGAAAGGGAGGTGCCGAGGAAGTGATGGGAGTCCTCAGAATGGGACGTAGGCTGGAAGCTTGGTGAGCCTTTTGGGAAGAGGTGAACTCAGTGGTAGGTGGGCTGAATGGGCAACTATTTAGGGGATAAAAATCTTGGTATTCATTGAGACTTTTGTGATTTTAAGTCACGGGAAACCAGCTCTCATTGACTTCAGCAATAATGAAAGAAAAAGCCAGAAGGATGTAGTGGCCCATTCAGCTGGAATGGATGGGGTGTGTCTGTGATCTGGCATATCTAGATCCAGGATCTGATGATGTCTTCAGATCTCTCTCTCTCTCTTGCTCTCTTTTGTGTTTCTGTCTATTATGGTTCACTGTTTCCCACTGTGAAATGGGGAAGAGCATCATGTAGGTGTGGATAAACATATTTTCATTGTCATGTCTCCTTAAGTCGGTAGAGACAGTTATCCCCTTTCACTGTAATTAGAAATCCCAGAGAAGGAATCTGATTGGATGAGCTTAAGTCAAGTACCCACTGCTGAACCAGTCACCATGGTCAGAGATACTCCCTTTGGCCATGTAGAGGAAGATCTAAGGAAATGGAAGTAGCCAGAAACAACCAGTTATGACTGCTTTCCCAGTGGAAGGAAGTGTAGGAGCAAAAGCCAGGAAGTGTGAAATCACAAGGACATCATGAGCAGTTTGGGTTTGCTCCAATACAGGATATGTAAGGAACAGTTTTAGGAAGTAAGGTGGGAAGTTAAACTTGGCCAAGGAGCATGGATTTTATTTCTGGACAATAGGGAGCCATTTTAGGCTTTGGAGCAGAATTTTACATAATCAGGACTGAGGTTTAGGAACATTGATCTGGCAGGTAGACTTGTTAGGAGTGTGGGGGACGATGTACAGGGAATCTGGACGCCAGGTGAGGTGTTGGAACAGTTCACCCAGAGTAGAGTGAGCCCTGCTTGAGGTGTTCTGGTGGTAAGCAACGGAAATGAACTCTCCCACTCGCTTAATTTGAACAAAAGGAGGTAATGAAGAAGGAATCATAGAAAACCTGTTGGGGCTTTACTGGGGCATCTTAAAAAATCAGAGTAAAAGTTGAACAGCCCAGATTTGGAAAAGTCAGAAGGGGAGGCTCAGTCATTGATGGAAGAAAGTCACTATTATCCTGGTCCAGATGGGACAATTCCCAGTCTCTGTCTCATCTATTAGGCTTCAGATTCCTAGGAGAGAGAATCTGGTAGATCCAGCTTGGGAAGGGGTGCACCCCTTCCTCTCCCACCAGAAGTATTTTTTATGTCCAGAGGAAGAATAGACATTCAGGTATACAGATAGGATGCCTTTCCCAAAGAAGAGGGTGTATTGCATATCAGTTAAGCCACCCTAGGGGGGAATCCTGGGTTCTGCTAGGGGAAGGAACGTGCATATTCTTAAGCTTGAAATTAGGACAGAGGTCACATGAAGGGTCCACAGATGGGTTTTATTTCATTGAAAATACTATTTTTACATGAATTTGAGTGCATCCAGCTGGGATTTTTATCACTGTTAGTAGATAACATTGCACCTGCCCATTTCACTCCTGGGTTTTACCTGCCCTGTCCCAGGAAGCGTGAGAGTTTGTGATCCCCCTACGAGCTCCACTTGTTGTTTGCCCTGGAAAAAAAAAAAAAAGTAGAAATGGAATAATAGAAGACTAAACAGGTTAGGTCCTCCTGCTGATAGTCTTCTAGCATCAGGAACTTCAGCTGAAAATAGATTATCACCTGTTGTAGTTATTGATGTTGCCATCTTTACTTCCTGGTCATGATTATTTGTTCTCCCTAAACTCTGAGTGACTTTGGAGAAAGGACTACAAGTTGTTTTCTCACCATCTTACCTTCTGCGTGTTGCTGGCATTGTAGTAGGTGTTTGAATTGATGCGTTTGCTAAGGAATGGGTTCGAAGCATTTCAGTAGATGTGCTTTGGAGGTATTGCTCTGAATTCCTGATCCATAATCTATGGTCCAGGTTTTAGCAGCAAATGTTCCATGTCCCAGGAAACGCCTCCGTGCTGGGGAAACTGGGATAGTTCGTTACTTAATGGAAGTCGGTCAAGAGATGCGTGAATTGTAGGCCCTTGTCACACTCGGAGTAGTCCTGCCGTGAAAGTTCTCGGGTTCACTGTGTGCTTGCTGTGCACTGAGTGCTGGTGTCCTCCCCCAAAATCATTGTCGGAACTCTAATCCCCAACGTGATGCTATTTGGAGGTGGGGTCTTTGGGAGGTAACTAGGGTCAGACCTCATCTGATGGGATTAGTGCCCTTGTAAGAGGAGGAAGAGAGACCAGAGCGTGCTTTTGCTCACTGCCATGTGAGGACATCACGAGAAGATGGCCATCTGTAAACCAGGAAGCAGGCTCTCCCCGGATGCCAGATCTCCCAGGGCGCCATCTTGAATTTCCAGCCTCCAGAGCTGTGAGAAACAAATTCTCATCATTTAAGCTTCTCAGCTTATGGCAGTTTGTTAGAACAGCACAAACAGCCTAAGCCCGTGGTGTTACCCCCTTTTAGATACGGGATTGAGCTGAATCTCAGAGGCCTTGATTATGGGGACGGTGCCAGTAATGGTGGGTTGAAAACTCAAGCTCCTCTACCCTGCACCTGACGTTCTCAGAGTTCAGAGTCCTGGGTTATGAATTTTGTCTTCAAGAAGGTCATTCTCTAGCAGAGGTGGCAAAGTCATGCAGGTTATGGTGACCGCCAGGCCGGGAACCTCCTTACACATCACACTCATCAAAGACCTGTATTCTCTTTTCCTGGCAGATAGTAGTATGGGGTTGTATTAGCCAGGGTCCTCCAGAGAAACAGAACCAAGAAGCTCTAAGGTCAGAGCTTTATGATGGGGACTGGCTCACGTGATTATGGAGCTGAGAGCTCCCTCGATCTGCTGCCTGTGAGCTGGAGGCCCGGGAAACCAGTGCCATGGCTTGTGGTGCAAAGGCCTGAGAAGCAGGTGCATAGATCCATGAAGACAGGTGAAAATGCACGTCTGGGCTTGAGCAAAGAGAGCAGATTCTCCTTCCTCTGCCTTTTTGGTCAGTTTAAACTCCATGGATTGGATGAAGCCCACCTGCACGGGTGAGGCTGGTCTTTACTCACCCTATTGACTCAAGTGCCAGCCTCTTCCAGAGATATCTTTACTGACCCATTCAACAGAGTGTTTTACCTGCTGTCTGGGCATCCCCTGGCCCAGTCACATAAAAGTCACCATTACAAAGGTCTTCAGAAAGAAATGTCCTTTAAAAAATTTACTCCAGGTGACCTAGATAACAGAGGTCCTGTAAGAGGGGAGCACAGCCCCATGAACAGTCGGGGTGGAAAGCCGACAGGGGATGTATCCAGTTTGGAGGCATCAGAGAAGCCTTTATCAGGGAGCCATTCCCCCTTGACATGCATGGTCTTGAAGGGCAGCCAATAAACATGGCGGAGGGGATGAGAAGGAATTACAGCCCCTGGGTATTGTGTGGACAAAGGCATGTGGCTTGGCTTATTGTCACCACTCGGTGCTGGATTTGGTGTTCGGTCTGGAAAACGCCGTCCTGAGGTGAAGATTAATGCACTGCTTTGCAAATCAAGTCAATAACGGTTGAGCACACTGTGCCCGACAGCATGGTGCTCGATAAACATGAATGGCCGAAGCCAAAACCTGATCTCTGCTTCTGTTGAGACCAAATGTGTGAATGTGAAATGTTTAAGGAACAGTCGGGGATGCTGGATTGCTAAGTGCTATAAAGTGAGGTGTGGATTAAAATGAAACTAAGGAAACGAAGGATTAGCGGGAAAGGCCAAATGGGATAAACAGAGCTTGATTCACGGCTTTACCCTCCCCCGAAAGGTGTTAGGTTTAGATTGAAGGTAATGGGGAGGGAAGATATTTTGAGTGAGAGGAACAGCATATACTAAGAGACGGGGGCTGGGAACAAACGCATTGTGTACGGAGTAGGGGGCGGGGAGAGTCAGGGGAGAGGATTGAAGACTGAAGAGCTAGGAAGGAAACAAATACACAGTACCATGCCCACTTTTTTCAAAGGCTTTGGATTGTATTTTGGTTCAGATAGTCACTCTGGCACTTAAACCAGACAGAATCAATTTCATTTTCAAGTGACAGAAAGCCCAGAACGTAAGAGTGGCTTTTCAGTAGGATAGGCATTGAATTGTCTGTCTTGTCAACAAGTCCAGAGGTAGTCCAGAGCTTATGTGGTGTTGCGTGGTGCCAGGGACCCGGCTTCTCTGCCTCGTGGCTTTGCCATCCCTAACCAGTGGTTTCCACCTCACAGTCCAGACTGGCTGCCAGTGTTCCTGCCATCAAAGAAGGGTCCATCCTTTCCATATATGATACCTCTTACACATTATGAATATCACGCCTTCTCCCTTGCTTTCGGCCAGAGCGAAGGCACATGGGCATACTTAGCTACGCAGAGGGCTGGGAAATGTGAACTTGATTATACAAAGCTAGGTGCACAGCTAAAAATGGGGGTTTCCAGTTACTAAAGTGGAAGAGGAGAGAGGATATTAAGACCCAGGAGTATCTGACACCCTGCAGAGCCTTTGGCACCATCAGAAAACCCTCCAAGCCTCTGTTCTTTCCCTGGAACATGGGGTAATCCATACTTAGTTCTTGGGGTAAAAATTCAAGTAGCCTATGGAAAGTTTCTGGTCCAACATTTAACACCTGTTTGGTGCTAAATATGTTTTCATTCCTTTTGTTGTTGTTGTTGTTGTTTTTTAAGGTCATTGTTATTACTCACTATATCTGGGGAAGTGGACAAGATCCTTGGTCTGCCCAGTTGAAGACCAGGGTCTTTGTATGCTGCATTGTCAGGGAACAGCCCCTCAGTTGTTTTCTGGCTTGTTGATTTCATTGATTGATGTGAGCGGTAGAACGTTTTTCCAATAACAGTGCATAAGGGAATGCTGGGTATTAGTGATTCAAGCAGAGATGGGAATATAGAAGCCCACGGGCTTTCCCTTCTTCACCCCCAGCCTTTCTCCTCTGCCTTTGAGTTCCTTCCTTAGATCCCCAGTGACCCACTGGGCACAAGTAGACCCCCACTGGACAGATAGATAAAGGAGGGGTCATTGTCAGAGAGAGAGAGAAAACAGGACCGAACCGAGGCCTTTCGGTTCCTCGATAAGTAGGTGATGAGCACTTGCTTTATGCCAGGAACAGTTCCCGGTTCTGAAATGGGGTGCAGCAGAAAATGAGAAACGGATGCCCTATCCTTATAGGGCCCGTGTTCCTGGGTGGGGGTGTATCTGGAAATTCTTGGATACAGTCACCCTTTGAATTAGTGTACATCACCTCATTCTGCATACTGTGTGTGTGGAGGGGTTTCCGGGGTGTAGGGGGCTGCTTCCATGTACATCTGCCTGTTTGAGATCGTGAAGAGCTTAGCTACGTAGATACAGGTCATCAAGTGAGCTCATGGAAACTGCTTGTCCCATGACCTGGTTTTGTTCCCCCCACCCCTTTGGCTCTCTTGGAATTGATGCTTATTACATGGGATTTTTCCATGAACCCCTGTGCCAGCCCGTTCTGAATAGTTAGGTGAGGCAGAGCCATTAGAGGTTAACGGTGATGTATTTGGTGCTGCTTGGGCGGCAGTACAGAAGACGATCCAGAATTGCAAACATTTCCAGAACCTCCACCAGGTTCCTGAGAGAACCGCATGTAGAAGGAACAAGAGCCCACGTGGGATCCCGAGAACGGCTTCCAGCAACTCCTGATAAAGTATAATTAGGGCATGTCTCCTAGATCCTAGTCTGTAAGTCCCTCTCCCAGTGGAAACTTTGGCCAAATGGTTCAGTGATGCTGTTTGGCAACATGCGTAGGAGGAACGGTCCTATTCACAGAGAATGCTTTGCCCTAACTTACTTAGTACAGTTTTAGACTATAAGGTTGCGTTACAAAAGACAGCATGTGTGTCTAGTCCCCCAAAGCCGCCTTTGGCTCTGATGTGCTCACTAAATAGAGAGGGGGATGCCAGGCGGTGTGAAGGGGTCTATGTCCTTGCACCATAGCCTGGCCTGGGGATCCCGTGGGCTCTGAGCAACAAGACTAGTTCCTCTTCCCTGGGGGTTGGGATGTAAGGAAGCACATCGCCTCCCTTGCAGCCCTGGGATTAGCAACCAAAATAGTCCTCCAGCATCTGAAAGATGAAAGCCATTTAATCTCACATTTTCGGAGGAGAAAAGATAATCGTGTGAAACCATGACAACTCCTGTTACTGCCCCCATCCCTTATTACGTGCCGAAGACTCGGCTGGCCACGGCACACACCTTACCTTACCACGTTCCATCGAAGCTCAGCCCTATAATTACACAGTGGTGTGGCCGTTACAACCTTGCTTCTATCGAAAGGGAGACAGATGGTCTGAGAGTTTAGGGTTACTTACCTGTGATGGGAAGCAGCAGCACAGCATTCTAACTCAGGCTGATTTGAAACTAAACGGTTGTCTCACAGATGCACCTCGGTCAGGCCATGGCATAGGACATGAGCCTTGAGTGAACACGGTCCTGGATGCCTGGGTCTGGCCATTCCTTTGTTCCCTTACCCAACACATACTCCTAAGCTCATGCTGCAAGCCGCCCTCTTCTAGGTGTTTTCGAAGCCCAGTCATAAGACAAAGATCCCTGCCTTTGTGGAACTTACCATCTCCTGTTCTCATTTTTAAAAAATCCATTCTTGCCCAGTCAAGGCAAGTGACGTTACTATCTTTGAAATGGGCCACAACGGTTTTGAGTTGAAAGAGCGAATTTGGCGATCTGTGTGTTGGAGTGATTATACTTCTGTCCTGACCTTTGAGTCTGAGTGAGCTCTGGGGTCATACCTTGGGCAATTGTTTGGGGGAAATGGGAAAGCACTGACGAGCCTGTGAAATTGAGCACCGGGGCAAAGAGGGGGGTACAGTCAGCTGGGGGCTTGTGCAACGACGCGGTGCACGCATGCGCCTGGGGAGGGGCCCGAGCTCGGGCTGGGAGCTTAAGAGGGGAGAGGGTTGATGCCCATCAGGGACCGGTTCAGGAAAGATGGGGTGGCGGGGTGGTGCTCAGACACGCATCAGAACTGGAGGGATCCCAAAGGACCACGAGAAGGCTACAGAGAGCAGAAAAATGTTTTCAAAGAATGGGAGTGTCCCGAGGAGCGAAAAGAGGCTTAAGAGAACAGTGACCGTTTTCAGAAACATGTAAATTACACGACAGACGAAGAAGGGTGAGGAGGCATTTCAGGGAGAATGTGATTTGGTGGCCGCGGCGGGGGGGGGGGGGGGCTCCACCCCCCCAAACCCTGAGGGGGATGTGGGAAATGAACCAAAAATTGAGAAACACTAAATGTGTTATAGTGGCATTTGTGAGACAGTAAGAGAATTAGTCTGAAGGGGAATGGTGAATAATAAATATGTCTTGAGAACATTTTAAATAATCAGATTTTGGAAGTTAAAGGAGACTTATGCCCATAAAGATGAAAGAGAGGAAGGAGAAATCAGAGGGAATGAGACATTTTAAGTGAGAGTTCAAGGAACTTCGACACCCCATATATGGTTGGCTTTTCACCAGAGGGCAGAGAGACCCCTGGTCACAGCCGTGAGAAGCATGGCCTTAAAAAGACCAGGTTGGGGGCCCCTGGGTGGCTCAGTGGGTTAAGCCTCTGCCTTCGGCTCAGGTCATGATCTCAGGGTCCTGGGATCAAGCCCCACATCGGGCTCTCTGCTCAGCAGGGAGCCTGCTTCCTCCTCTCCCTCTGCCTGCCTCTCTGCATACTTGTGATCTTCCTCTGTCAAATAAATAAATAAAATCTTAAAAAAAAAAACAAAACAGGTTGCCTCTGGGGTGGGGTGTTAGAGAGTATGACAGGGTGGAAAAATGGTAAATAAAAAAAAATGAACAGGAAATGTCCATAAATCTTAGCTACTATTTATTAGGTAACAGCCATAAAGGAGGTATAGTGCAGGGCATTTTAAGGGCACCGGCCCTAAGGCTGCCCTGAACCCAGGAGTTAGGTAACGGTGAGCTGAAACCATGTGAGAATGTCTTGGCTGGTTCACACAGTTGAACCTGATCCATTTTTTACAAGGAAAGAAATGAAGGCTCAGAGAATTTTAAATACAGTGCCCAACATGACACAGGTGGGAGCAAAGAGCCAGGCTTTGGATCCCTGTTCCATTTTCCAGTATCCTAGAAATAGAAATTCATGGTTTTATTTATCAGCACCAGCTCTGTGCCAGGCTTTGTGTCTGGCACTAGAAACATGATGCTAAAGGCGGACGCAGTCCCTGCCTTCATGATGAGTCCCGTCTAGTGGTTAAAAAAAAAACAGCAAAAACCCAAACCCAGGACAGTCAAGAAGAGCTGACCAATCACAGTAGAAGGCAAGCCTCGTGTAATCTTAAACTTTCTGGCAGCGCATTAAACAAGGAAAAAGAAGCAGATGCTATTAATTTTAATAATACGTCTCATTTCACCCAAGACGTCTGAAGTGTTTCAACACGAGATCAGTCTAAAATGACGCAGGAGATCTTTTGGCATGATTTTTCCCTCCGGAGTCTCCGGCTCCGGGGTGCGTTCCGTCCTTATGGTGTCTCTCGTTCAGACTGACATGTGCAGGTGCGCACCGGTCACGTGTCCTGGTGGCTGTTAACCCCAGGCAGCGCAGGTCTAGGAAGGACTTGACAATGCAGGCCGAATTTCATGGCAGTCCTCTTATAGGAAAAATTGCCTCTCTGTTCTTCAGTGTTCTTTCTGATCGCCTCCTGTCTGCCCTTTGCAGGGCACAGAGTTCAAGCAGTCGGCAAGTGTTCCTTTCATCTGGTCTTGGTGTCTGTTACACACCTACGCAGATACCGAAGGAAACTTGTCCGCGTGTATGGCCCATAACTTTACGTATTTTCTAGTTTAGCATTGTGTATGTCACGGACATCTAAAAAAAAAAAAAAACAAAAAACAGAAAACCAAAAAACAACTACTTGGCTTTGTCTATAGTGGTTGGTAATAACACAGTGGTTGGACCCTTCTGCAAACCCCCAGAGCACCCCCATCCGGCCACATTTTGCCAGCATTGCTTCCCTGCTATTTACAGCTCCTGAAGAAAATCGCAAGGATGGAAATCGAAGCTCAGAAGCCGCCCAGAATTTCTAATATTTCATCTGGTCACTAAAAGTTTATAATCCATTTTGGAGAGAGAAACAAAACAGTGTTAAGATTTTACGGTTTAATACAAGTACCCAGCAGGTGTTAATGGGGACCAAGCAGTGGGGTGTGTAATAGGATTTCCCTAGGTAAAGAATTCTGCTTGGGAGCCGGTTTAGATGGGGAGAAAGTCTGAGAAAATATGAATTGTCTTTCCTAGACATTGGTTGGGGGAATTGAAGGTAGTCGGTGCTCACATCCTGCTAACTTCATAATGAAATTACTGTTCAGCAAAAAAATTCTGTTCGTGCCGCACCCACCACCCCATACCCGCCCAAGGGAGTGAGGAAGGACTTTTAATAAAAAAAACAGAAGGAAAAACAATAAAACGATGTTAGTGTTGAGTATCCAGACTCATCGGTCCAGAATAGTGAATCCTAAAGGAACACAGAAAATGAAGGGGGCACGAGAACATCTGTCTAGTGGTTTCCATGTAATCGGAAGAGGAGTGATCGTGTCTAATTCCTCTCCCGGCTCGTGCCGCCTGATCTCACCGCAAGACGGGAGAAGGGGAGTGAGTAGAGGAAGTAGAGATGGGAAGTAAGGGAGAGGGAGGTTTGAGTAAATTCAGCCGGCGCATCGAAAGATCTGGTTGTTCATGAGTCCACGCTCGCTCCTTGAGCCAAATGGCAACTGTGATGTTCCGGGTTGTGCGCCCCGCATAACCTTGAGAATGGCTCTCGCCATGGCCACGCGTCTAGGTCAGAACCACAGCCTTTCCTCTCTGGTCTGCCTTTTCCAAAGAAGATAACCAACTGGATATTTCTGAATCTCTTGATAATTGGAATTTTCAGTTCCCCCTGCCTTTGGGTCATGGGGTAGATCCATCCCGAGTTCTGTCCATCCCAAAGTGTCGGCCATTCAAACCCTGGCCTGATAGCTAATTTGATTGAGCAACATCAACCAGAACGATACATTAAAAACCTCTGAGTTTGGGGCAGCAAGTACGGAGACTTGATCATGGATACCGGACTAGCCCTGGTAAAGGCCGATCATGGGAGAGTCCGTGACCAGTCTTCCAACCTGTTCCATGGTTCTGTGCGGTTGGCTTGGTGGTTTCCCCCCTGCGGGGCATCGCCACCCATCGCCCCTGGCCGAGTTCACCCAGCCAGCACTTCTTCTTCCTTGCACTGTGTCTCCTGCTGCCGGCTGTGCCTCTTGCAGTAGAATCAGCCACCATCTTCCTCAGGCTCTTGACCAGCCTACTTAGTACGTGTCTCTGATTTTACACTTCGCTGTTCTCAGCTGCAGTTCCGTATTAGAGAACTATATGTGTTTACTTTGTTGTTTTTCCCACCACAGTTCTTGGCACAGGTCATGGTAGGGAGTAGGTATGCCAGTGTCTTTTGGATGGGTACATGGATGAATGTATTGATGGGTAGGTGGATGAATGGATGGACAGAAGGATAGACAGACGGATGTAGGCATGGCTGGCTGGCGCTTCTGGTGAGGATATCTTAATGTACTCAACCACCAAACATGAACCCCAGCCCTATGGTGTGCCAGACAATATAATAAGGCTAAAAATAACCACGGGAAACAAAACCGAAAGTCAACTGGGAAAATATAAACGACTTAATTTACACCCCTCACACACACACACACACACACACACACACACACACAATTAATGACTTTTTTTAAGCGATAAACAAAAATGAAGTTGTCCTTCAGTGCAGAGAAGGAAAGAAGCAGTTTTATCTCTGCTTCTCTTGCCAGCAAATCTATGCATCCCTCCTCTGTTTAAAACCTTTCGTAGATCTCTCCAGCCTTCTGAACAAAACCCAAATGCTTTAGGGTAGCATTCAAGGTCCTTTAGGATCCGGCCTCAGGGATCCACACCAGAGGAATCCCACTGCCCTAATAGCTTATTAAGCTATTCCCTGTTTTCCCCAGCGTGTGCCACGCTGCCAACCTTTGCTGACTCTTCTTTCCTCAAGGTGATGCCTTTGCTCAGAATTCTTTTCTCCTTCTCCTCGTTTTTTGTTTTTTTTTTTAATTTATTATTATTATTATTATTTAAAGTAGGCTTCATGCTCAACACTGAGCCCAATGTGGGGCTTGAACTCATGACCCTGAGATCAAGACCTGAGCTGAAATCAAGTCAGACGCTTAACCGCTTAACCAACAGAGCCACCCAATCACCTGTCTCTCGCCTCTTCTTAACTCCTTTTCTCTGCAAGATTCCCCAGGAAGCCCCACCCCCCCGAGCCCTTAGCCTGAGTGAGGGGCCTCCCTCTGCATTCCCGCTTCTCCCAGTCTTAAGCATCCCTCCGTGAGCGAGCGGTGTTCTTCGTGCTGTCATTGTTAATGTGCCTGTGTTACTGGGTGGTGAACGTGTGGGTAGGAGGGCCGACAGGCACTGTGGTTTTTATTTCCATATCTATAGGACTCCCCATAGGGCCTGACACATAATAGACACGCAGCAAATAGTTGTTGAATCAACAGAAAATATCCTACCAGGCACCTCGCGTGTCCCCAGGAAGAGAGTGGTTACTCTCTGCTCCTTCTGGAATTGCAGTGATATATTTTTTCTGTTTTTTAACAGACACTATTTGCAGGAAATTTGGAGAACACAAAGATACACAAAAGAAAATAAAAGGTACCTGTAATCCTTCTATGCACAGACAAACCTTATTTTTATCCTCTCCTGCTTATTTAATGTGAAAGAGTGAGCATTTTCTCCTCTCCATTAACTTGTCATCGAAAATATGATTTTCAAAACCCCAAATAGTTTATTGAGTGGATACACAATATTTGGGTTTTTTTTTTTTTTGCCTTTTCCCCAATTTCTTTACCTTGTCCTGGGAGACCTGATTTCCCCCCCCGCCCCCATATGACACAGCCCAGGGCAGACATGTGACCAGTTAGGACAGTGTCTCGCTTTTGAATTTTTCATACTCTTTTTCTCCTCGTTAATATTTTACTTCTTCAGCTACTTTTGGAATTAAAGGTGTATAAACCAAGAAAATGCCGTGGTCTCGAGATACCCTCCCTGTCTCTCTGGGATCTCTAAATACTTCAACCCACCATACTACCTTCATTGAGTTTCTGTTAATTGATGTGTTCCCTTGGAAGTCTCCAACAATATCACCTTTTTCTCAAGCTACAAAAGATGTGGACTCCTGGGGATCCTGCCCCCCAAATCCTGGGAGGGGAGCTCTGCCATGCCTCCCTCCTCGTCCACATCCAGCCTTTGAATAGGGGTGGAGGTAAGATGGTCATAAGGCAGACAGACGTCCTGCGCAACAGAAGTGCTAGGACAGTGGTTGGCCACGCGGATGTTCCATAAGGCAGATGCTGAGATGTTGTCCTTGTTGCTTCTCCCCAACCTTCACATCACTGATTACCTGCTAAATATTCTCTACCTGATCTTGTTTGGGGCGACTCGTCCTCCTCCGTTGGGGCCACGGCAGAGCCGAAGCCAACATCATCTCTGACCTGGAGAATAAGCACACTGTAACCCACCCCTCCGTACTCACTCTGGTCACCTCCAACCCCCTCTCTACACAGCCCTCAAGTCAAGTCTGATTGTTTCGACTCCTTGATTAAAATCTTCAGTGTGGCCTTAATGTTTTAAAACAAGGACAAATGGGGTACCTGGGTGGCTCAGTGGGTTAAAGCCTCTGCCTTCAGCTCAGGTCATGATCTCAGGGTCCTCAGATAAAACCCCGCATCGGGGGGGGGGGGTCTCTGCTCAGCAGGGAGCCTGCTTCCTCCTCTCTCTCTGCCTGCCTCTCTGCCTACTTGTGATCTCTCTGTGTCAAATAAATAAATAAAATCTTAAAAAAAAATAATAAAACAAGGACAGAACTCTTAAATGTGGCATAAAAACCTTGGCACCATCTCTCCTATTCACCTTCTCATCCACACCACATCCCACATTCTTCTGTCTTTCTCTGCTTCGGTCTCATTGGTTTGCAGAGAGTCTCGTGTGTGTACAGCCACAGGGCCTTTGCACCTACTACCCTTTTTACCTCGAATTTACTTATGTCTTTTTTTAAACCTCGTTAATGCTGACTCATCTTTCCAGTGAAGCCAGACTTCCTCAGAGAAGCCCTGCCTGACCCCTGTTTCACTTCCAGACAGGCCACCCACGTCACTCTGATAACGCTTGTCATAGATCTGTAAATGATTAATGCCCGTTCTCTCCTCTAGACTGGAAGCTTCATGAGGGGAGGGATCATGTCTGTTTCCTTTATTTTGTTGTTGTTGTTGTTGTTTGTTTGTTTCCTTATTTATCCTGGGTCAAGTGTCTGAGTCCTGGCATGTAGCAAGCGTTTAGTAAGATTAGTGGGATGAGTAAAGAGTAAGTGGAATACCATTCCTTTGAAGTTGCATCCCATATGGTCAAAGAGCCAGCAGCTTCCTTTAGGGAAACTTGTTAAAACGTAATAGAACATGCTTTAAGATCTCCTGTAATGTCATTTGAACAGAGGTCTCTGGGTGCGGCAGGGCCAAAAGGTACTGTCGCATGTGCTAATGACAGTCCGTTGCTAACATCTGTATAGAGTGGGGGATTCCAAGAGTGAGTAGAGGCTCCTGGAAACGAGTGCCTGGCCAGTTAGCAGTGCCAGCATGGGTACCAGTACTCCCACACAGAGAGGCCACTTGTCGCAGGTGATGATGGCCATGTAAGCCTCTCTCTTCTGTGATTTACCCAGATGGTGCCATCCACTCATCTGACCTCTTTCCTTCTTCCCTAAAAACTTGTCTTTCTCTCTTCTTCTCTATAGATTCATGGTCAACGTGACATGGGATGGCAAAGACTTGTCCTTCACTGAGGAAGGCTATCAGGTGCACCCCAGGCTGGTGGTGATTGTGCTGAACAAGGACCGAGAATGGGAGAAGGTGAGCATCCTTCTGCATGTGGAGTGCTGGGGGTGGGAAGGCTGAAAGCGTGGGCGTGGAAGGGCTCAGCAGCTCCTTTCCCCAGCACATTTCCTGCTGAGTCGCTCCAGATCCCATGCCACCGCTAGGAGCAGATCTTTCTTGGCACGAGTTGGACCAAATATCATAAGGTGTAGCTGGAATGCTTTTTCTGGGTCAGCTTTGGTAACTGTGTGCTGTTCCTTGTGTTAGCTTCTCCCGTCTCATTGGGAAGGGTCCTTGAAGGATTTAGGATAAGTAATTTAAAGACTAAAGGTTGGTTCACGTTGTTGGAATAGCAAAGGGTTACCATAGAGCAGCAATCTCACCAGTTTGCCTATCCCCATATTAAGTACCGTGTTTACACATTTTGCCATGTACCTAAACCCCTATATTTTCGCTTACATTGTCTTTTACTTTAAATCAACTAGTTCCCAAAACTTAAGTGTATCACTTCTATAAATCACAGATAGGAGAAGAAGGTTATAGTCTTTATAAGGCACATTTTCTAGGACATATACATTAACTCTTGAAAAATATAAAACATAACTCTACAGGAAAAATCATCACACTGCTCCCCCCAACAAGCCGTGTCCTGAGTCAGACAGGGGAAATGTCACAGGGGTTTTATAGACAACCGCATGCAAACTATGGCAGTATCCACCCCACTTGCCCTCTCTCCCCACCAAATCCCAAATTCCTCGCCACACCATCACATAAAGAGCAGAACAAAAGATAGTGAAAGGAAGCCTGGGTCATTATCTTGTCTTTCTTGACAAGCAAAGCATGGCTTCTGAACCACCTCAAGCAACTTGAAATTTCACTTTGCACATCAGACGGAGCTTGAGAGATCCTAGACGATAGGAAGATGTGGGATATGTGGTGGGAGCCGTACTGTAATTAACTAGGATCAGAAGAAAGTACTGTGGAAACAGAAGCATTGACTTTGGGGGATCTGGGATGGTTTTCTAGAAGGAAAGATAGAAAGAAAGCTCTGGAAGATTTTTGCTTGCTACACCCATCAGCTACAAAAGAGACTTACCTTAAAGCATACTTAGAAAAGTCACCAGCAGTCTGAAAAGTCACAAGCAGACCGTGTCCTGGAGCATAAAACAAGTCTCGATATGTTACAAAGGATGGAAATAATGGAGAATACATTTTTGGACCACACAGTGTTAAAATAAAAGGTTATAATAAAAGTAGATCCAGGGAATCCCCAGATGTTTGGAAAATAGATAATACTTCTGAATAGCTCATGGGTCAAAGAAGAAATCAAAACACATTAGCAAATATTTTGAATGAAATGACAATAAAAACACAGCATAGCAGATTTGAAGAATAAAGCTGAAGGTGTGCTTAGGGGGACGTTTATAGCTTGAAATAATTTAAAAAAACAAGGCATGTGTAAAGTCATTGATTTAAGCTTCTGCATTGAGAAGCTAGAAAAAGAAGAGCAAAGTAAACCCAAATGACATTGAAGAAAATCACAAATATAAGAGTAAAAATCAAGATAGAACACAAAATATAGCGAAAATCAACAAAGCCAAAAGGCAGTTCTTTGAAAAGATTAATTAAATTTATAATTTCTAGGAAGAGTGATCGCATGAAACAGATAAAAGACAAATACTAATGAAAAAAATACTAAAAATGCAAGAGGAAATATCACTATAGTCGTTACAGATCCTGCAGACACTAAAATGATAAAAACATTATGAATAATGTATGTCAACAAATTCCACTATGTAGATAAAATGGGTACATTTTTTGTAAAACAAACAATAAAACCCACAAATTTCCAAGATGACCTAAAAATGAAATGGAGGTCTGAAGTCTCTAAGTTTCTAAACTCTAAACTTGCTAAGAAATTGAATTTATCACTGAAATCTTTCCCATTTCAAAAACAATAAAAACTCCTGACCTAGATGGCTTGGCTGTGAATTCCATCAGACATTTTAAAAAGAAATAACACCAGTCTACATGGTGTTTCAATATATTAATAATCAAATTCAAGCAATATATTTAAAAAATAATATATCATGGATAAATAGTGTTTACCCTAGGAACTCAAGATTGGTTTAACATTAAAAAAATAAATCAATGTAACTTACCATATTAATGTAATGAAGGAGAAAAATGTAATCCCAGTAGATGCAGAGAAAGCATTTGACAAAATCTGATATATCCATTTGTGATACAGGAGGGAGATTTCTCAATCTGATAAAGGCTATCTATGAAATTCCTATAACTCACATCTCCTACAGTGATGAAATGATAAAAGTAAATCTACAGGCATGCTTTCAATTGCTTTCTGAGGAATAATTATGAAAATGGGGGAGAGGAAAGTCTTTTTTTTTTTTAAGATATATTTATTTTAGAGAGACAGAGAGCTTGTTGGGAGTGAGGATCGTGGCATGAGGACAGAGGGAGAGGCAGAGAATTTCAAGTAGATTCTACACTGAGTGTGGAGCCCTACTTGGGGCTCGATCTCACAACCCGAGATCATGACCTGAGCCGAAATCAAGAGTCAGACAAAACCGACTATCCACCCAGGCACCTCAGAAGGAAAGTCTTTTTAATAAATGGCACTAAATTAATCAGATATCCGTATAGAGAAAAAAAAAATACCTTGACCCATAGCTCACATTATACATAAAAATTACTTACATTTCAGACCTAAACATAAAAGCTAAAACAGAAGATTTGAGAAGAACATTTAGGAGGATATCAGTGTGATCTGAGAAAACAGAATGCAAAAGGCATTTAGTATATAGTAAAAATAGCAAACTGGGGATGCCTGGGTGGCTCAGTCAGTTAAGCGTCTGCCTTCAGCTCAGGTCATGATCTCAAGATCCTGGGATCGAGCCCTGCATCAGGATCTTTGCTCAGAGGGGACTGTGCTTCTCCCTGTCCCTCTGTGCTCTCTCTTTCACACACACACACATGCATATATATTCTCTCTCTCAAATAAATAAAATCTTAAAAATAAATAAATAGACTGAACTCCATCAAAATTTAAAATTTTTTGTATTTTTCTCATGTGCAGACATTGTTAGAAAATGAAAAAGGGATGCCACATATTGGGGAAAAATTACTAACTCTCTGTGTATATCCCAAAGGGCTCATGTCCAGAATATATAAAGAACTCCTATAAATCCATAATAAAAAATAAAACAATACAAAATTGGGAAATTAAGTTAGACACGTGGCAGAAGATATTACTCAGATGGCCAATAAGTAAGTGAAAACATGCTTACCACTGTTGACCATCAGAGATAAGCAAACTAAAACCATCATGATCTATCACTTCCCACCCACTGAATGGTTAAAATGAAAAAGACTGACAATACCAAGTGTTGGTAAGGACATGGAGCAACTGAATTTCTTATATATTTCCAGTGGGAATGTAAAATTACAGCCACCATGGAAAAGTGTTGGGCAGTTTCTTATAAAGCAAAAAGCATACACAAACCTTCCAACTCAGCAATTACATCCTAGGTATTTACTGTAAAGAAATAGAAACATATATCCCAAAAGTAATATTCGTATAAGAATGTTCATCACAACTTTACTCATCATGGCAAAACATCAGAAGGAGTGCAACTGTCCATCGGCAAAGAATGGGTAAATAAATTATGGCATATTCATAAAGTGGCATGCTACTCATATTAAGGAATGAATTGGTAATACCTAATACACGGATGAATTGCCAGAATGTTATATGGAACAAAAAAGCCAGAGACCTAGAGGAATATACTGTATAAATCCATTTATGTGAAGTTCAAGAAGAGGCAAAACCAGTCTATGCAGTTCGATACAAGGATAATGATTGCTTTTGTGACAGGGGGCCATCCATAGGAAAGGGGCCCAGGAGCTTTCTAGAGTGATGGCAATGTTTCCAAAGGGACCTAGGAGCTTTCTAGAGTGATGACAATGATTCCTATCCTGAACATTTGTCAAAATGTGTCAAACCATCACCCAAGATCTATTTATTTTATTGCATGTCATTGTACCTTAATTCAAAATAATTTTCAAAACCCTTCAAATTGTGATACCCAGCACAATTAACTATTAGTGTTTACTGAGATTTTGTATTTAACTTCCAGACCTGAATACTAGTTATGTCAACAATAACCATTGTTCATTTAACACTTACTCTACTTCTCCTCTAGGTTGTACACCCAAGCACTGAATCACACTTCATTTATTCATCCAAGAAATATTCAGGGCTGACTGTGTGCCAGGCACTATTCTATTCTTGGTGCTTGGAATCTATTAGTGAATAAAAAAGACCCCCCCAAAAAAAACCCAAAAATTCTGCACTCATGGAACTTAGATTCTAGTCTGCATGTGCAGGAGCATGGGGTGGGAGTCTGTGTTTTTTGTGATACTTGAGGAAAGCATTGGATTCTAGTGGACTGGTTTCTGGTCTACCCTGTGGCCCACATCTCCATCACTGAGCTGGGCTCTTCTGTGCATCTGGCACACTGAACAGGCTGGGTTTTTGTTCTTGCTTTTTGTTTTTGTTTTTACCTGTTATGTTTTTCCATACCCACACCTTCTTTTATCCATCCTTCACGCTCTGGGTTTTCTTTCCTCTTAGAAATGCAAAGCCAACATGCAAATTATTTTTCCTATTCTTAATAGGAGATAGGGGACGTGGGCATTTTCTGCTTTCTGTGATTGTGTTTCGGGGTTATTTTTCAACCGTTTGAAGTTATACAACCTGAGGATCACTGTGGAACTGTGAAATCATTCTCCTTGGTTGGATTCCACCTGTCCTGGGTCAGGCTGGGCTCACACCTATGAATCTTCAGTGCTGTCTTTAGGTCTGGCTCATTTGCTGGGGAGCGTGTTTACGGGGAGGTCACTGCCATGCAGGTGATAACATTCCATAAAAGAAAGCTGCCCTTGATCTCCTCCGTTTCCAGACACAGAAAATGCCCTTTTAATATTTTGTGTGTCCTTTTTCAAATTCCTGTTGAAATACGACAATTTCTCAAAAAGGCAGTTCAGGGAATTACTGCTAAATTGAGCTGAGAATGTACAAATGCTTCCTGTCGTTGGTCTATTCTCTTGGCACTCGGGGGATCCAGTTCTTCAGAAATAACTCCTCGTGCTTCTGTCTTGAAGAAAGAGGAAGCCAGTGGAGCAGGTAAATACCAGTCATGTTATCCTTCAGTCTGTATGCCGGCAGCATGCAGGGTACAGTGGGTCATCAGACGGGATGGCTTGCAGAAGGAAGGAACTGATATTCTGGGACTCGGAGATGACGACTTTCTATCTCTGAGGTTACCCAGTGGCGTCACTGGAAGCAGCAGCATGTAATGAGGGAGTCTTGGAAATTGTGATAAGCCCTTGGAGGGGCCTTTGCTTTCTGCCGGGTCCTTGTGTGTGGCTGGTGTGGATTATTCCAACACCATGACCACTGCCTGCCTGTGTCTAGCAGACATAAAACTCCATGCCAAGCAGTCTTCTTCTTACAAATCAGGATTCCCATCCTCTTCGCCTCCACTTTACCCCAGTAGTTTTGTTCTGCCTTGGAGCTTGGTGGGTTTTGGAACAAGGCCTCCCAGAGATGTTTGAAAACAGTACCATGGATGCAAGGCAATTGGCAGCCCAGACCAGTGCAACCAGAACTCCCTGGGAATCAACTCTATGCCCACCATTCTAGCAGGCAGTGGGGCTTTTCCAAGGATGAGTAAGAAACCATTCTGCTCCTCAAGTAGCTCATGAGCTAGCTTTTGCTGGGGTGAGAAGGATGAACTTGACTCAGCCAGTTGGGGTAAGCTCCAAGATGGTAGGGCCTTCGAAGCTAGGGTTTGAGCATAGACTGGATTTCTCCAAGTTGAATCATTTTCTCTTTACCTGAGTAAAAATGCTTTGGGAATAATTCTGTTTACCGTTTTTGGGTTACGCTGGGTATAAAATGAAATTATATATGTGTACATGCACACACAGATACACACGTACGTACAGACTAGCTTTAAAATGGAGATCAATTTAGAAAGAGACACAGAAAGGGAGAGATTCAAAGAAAGATTTTGAAAGCAGTTTTGAATTTTTTGACCACAAGCATTAATAGGACAAAACCCATACATACTAAAATGAAATGACCCTTTTGTTTTCTAGAGAAGCAATGATTAAGGATGATAGAGGTGCCCCAGAAGACATGAGAGAGACCCATCATGTCTTCCCAAACCAAGAGTCTTGCTCCAGTGCTCTGATGCATCCGCCTTCCCTTTTTCCTTTCTGGTCTGTTTCGATTCTCATTGGTGCCCTTGGTGCCAGCTGCCTTCCTCGCGGAATGACTCCTACATCCCTCACACACCAGCCCAGACCTCCCAATCTCCGTGCTTGCTTGCAGAACACCCCTATGCAGAGAACCCACAATCCTCCAACTTCCTCCTGTCTAAAGCCAAAATCATCATCTGTCCCTCCCAAATATGGTTGTTGTCCTTTGTCCCAGCGTAGATATCTTCATTCTTATCCTCCCAATGGAAGATATTTGGTTGTCATGGGCTCATCCTCTGCTCCTTGATATGCCTGTTCCTTTGAGCATTTTCCCCATTTTTCTAAGGACACCGTTCCTGGATAATCTCAAGTGGGTTAGGTCGTTTCCACCTTATTTCTACAGACCTGTATACTAACTCCTCAGAGTGTTAACACTTGAGATTGTCACTCTTTGCTTGCATAGTTATCTACACTTAGACCATGAGCCCCATTTGGGAAAAGGTCAGTTCCGTTCATGTTTCATTAGATCTGCCATGGGACTTTGTTTCTAGTTCCCAGAAGGGTCTCTGTACAAGGTGTTGGGCATGATGACTTCAGACTTTAGATACCATTCATTAAGAGCTACTCTGGACCAAGAGCTATGGTAAGAATTTTATGTGCATGATTTCATGTAGCTTTTTCAACAACTCATCTCAAGGAGGCATTTTGATTTCTTCCTCACAAATAGAAATTCAGACTAGTGACCAGTTTCAGATGCCCCAGCTAGTAGGCGGAGGAATCAGGATGTGAGTAGAAGGCTACCTGACCCCAAAGGCTGCATTCCTAATCACTACATTTTACATAAAGACTAGAAGAGGGACAGGGATGTTTTAGAGAAACTGAGAGTTCTTCCCACCTTTAGAATGGCATCCACTTTCTTTTTCTCATGGGGGACAGCAGATTCCACCCAAAGCCAACTCACTGGAGCTTGGGGGATAAATATCATACTTGAGAGACCATGTCTTTTCTGGTCTGTAGCAGTTCCATCTTCTAGGATCGTACCCTTGTCACTTGTTTCTTGTGCATAATTAAGAAAATGCCACTTAAGGAAGGAATTCCTGGTGCAGAGATGATACAGGAGATCTTTGAGAAAGCTTGGACTGACAACTGGAACGTACAGTTCTGATGAGACCTAGGAAGGCTTTCCCCAACAATGGTGTATGCATGGGGTACAGTTGTAACATGACATGATTTCTACTTGTAGATTGCTGTCACTCCCTTCTTTCTAGATCACTGCATTTTAAGTACCCCTTCGTCACTTCCCCACCATATGTAGCCTAGAATGACTCTGTTAGTCTCAAGAACGGATGTGAACGTGCAGAAGATCTCTGGTGTGTGTTTGCTTGTATGAGTTTGTGCATGATAACAGTAATCTGCAAACAGGTTCATCCTGAGAAAGGGTTGAAGTAGTTATGCAAGCATCGTACTTGGCTTCTGCACACACATATTCCAATGATTATGTGAAGGAAGTCATGGAAGAAAATGATCATTGAGAGACCACTAGTAAATGATGAATTGGTTGAACAACTGTGTGCATTGCTGAAAGGAAAGAGCAATGTTGACACCTTTTGCAAGCAGGTGGAAGGACATTCTGGCTTCTCTTGTGTGCTCACTTTGCTTGGAAGATGGTGGCAGCTCACTGAGGAAGCCATGAATTCTGGCTATCACTAGCCCTTAGAGAAGACAGTTTGTTTCCAGGTTTTCACTTTTTCTCTTACTGTTCGATCTCTGGTGCTCAATTGCTGAGATTTACTATTTATAGAATGGATATAAGAATGGATGAAAGGTTGATTTTCAAGGGACTTTCCCACATAAGGAACATCTTTCAGTGTTGGCCATTCAAGTGTAGTTCATAGGACTCCCTGTATCAGAGTCACTGGGGGAAAGGTGGGAAGGCCTTGTCCCTACTTTCAAACGTATGGAATGATCATTTCAGATTCTGCTTTTTTTCATATGCTCTCCTCATGATTCTCATGCCCCTTGAAGACCTAGAACCATGGCTTTAGAGCATAGATAGACTCTTTGTGACCCTGAAAAAATGGTCTCGTCTATGTCATCCTGGTTATCAGAACTTTTTGTTTCTTAGACTTTGTGCCTCTTTCTTCCTTTGGAATGCAATGTTTAGTGGCAAAGCTTAGGAGAAATGGTATGGGAGAAAAAGAAATAAGCAAATAGTAGTTTTGTTGCAGAGTGAGACAGTACCAATGCCAAATAAAATCATGTTTGTGCATGTAGATCAGTTCCTATCCCCTGGTGTATCCTCCATAGATCCTGTTATTAAATGGTTTCTTTTTTTGCTAAATCTGTCCCCCATAAACAGAGATGGTTGGATATAACCCTTATGCATTCACACATGTATTCCATCAAACAAAATGTCTAGAATGTCTACTGTGTGCATGTCATTGTGGAGGGTTGCAGTAATATACAGACCAGTCTTCAAGATATTAGAGTCTAAGGGAGCCTGGGTGGCTCAGTGGGTTTTGCCACTGCCTTCGGCTTGGGTCATGATCTCGGGGTCCTGGGATCGAGCCCCACATCGGGCTCTCTGCTCAGTGAGGAGCCTGCTTCCCTCTCTCTCTCTCTGCCTGCCTCTCTGCCTACTTGTGCTCTCTACCTATCAAATAAATAAATAAATAAATAAATGAATAAAATCTTAAAAAAAAAAAGATACTAGAGTCTAGTAGGGCACAAGGAGATGCTCTTGTGGTATGTGCCACAAGAGATGTTCTGATAGAACTCTACAGTATTTAGAGAAGATGGACATTATGTATAGGAGAAGGATTGAGGGCATCTGTACAGAGGACTTCTCGTTTGGACAAGTGTCAGAGAATAAGCATGATCTGGACTTCCAAGTATGTGTGGGAAGGCCCAGAAACAAGGAGTTCAGTGTGTTTGAACCATAACTTGTGTGATAGGCAGAATTCTAAGAATGGCCCCCCTGTTAACCTCCCCTGTCAGAGGGTGTGTGGGTGTATATGATGAGATACGCCTTCCATGATTGTTACGTTAGGGAGCAGAAGGGGTTGTCTGCTGACGTTGAGTTAATCATGCTGGGCCTAATGTCCTTCCATGAGCCTTTAAAAAGTAGAGACTTTTCTGTAACTAGTAGCAGAAGAGGGCAGACAGATTCAAGCATGGCAAGGATTTGACTGCTAGGCTTGAGGATTGAGAGGCCACGTGACAGGCATGTGGGATCCGCTGGGAGCCGAGTTCCATCCCTGGCCAGCAGCCAGCAAGGAAGCTAGGGCTTCACTGTCACGGCCCTCAAGGAGCTGGACTTGGCTAACCACCTGTAGGAGTTTAAAAGTAGATTGTTCCCAGGTCCTCCTCCAGGAGCCCAAGCTGGCTGACCTCTTGATTTCAGCCTTGGGAGACCCTGAGTGGAGAACCCAGTGGAGCTCCACTGGACCATGGGCCTGTGGAACTGTGAGGTGTTGTCAAAGGGTGCTGTTCCAGGCGGTGATGGCAGACACCATTTGTTCTACGACCACAGCAAATGAATATGGATCATTGCGACGGAATGATGGGAGGAAAGGGCTGTGCTGGCGTGTGAATTTGAGGCTATAGGACTTTATTCAGGAATCATTAGGATGCCATTGAAGAAGGAGAAGAAAACAGAAAATATAATAAATAGTAATGGTCAAATACATAAGCTCATCTAGTCCTCACATGGACACTGGAATACAGATGCTGTTACCCTCTTTTATAAACTAGGGAATGAGTCCCAGACAAATTAAAAAATTGTGCAGGGTCATAGAGCTGGGATAGCAACCCTACAGCCTGCTCTCAGAGACACAAACTCTGTTGCTTCTTTAAAAATGACATGGTCATTGGTGAATGACCATGGTCATTAGTGATGATCTTTGGGAATGTTTTTTTAGGGGTGCTTTAAGTAGTTGGGGTCAAAGAGGAGTTTAAGGTTTAAACAGAGACAGTGGAAGTGGGATCTGAGAGAATGTCAGAAGGGCTTGGCAATGCATGGTGTTCCCCAAATGATCTGCTGAGAGCTTTGTGGCAGAGCAGAATCAGTCCAATTCTTTATTTCTTTATTTTTAGGCATGGGTTTGTGCTTAGGCATTTTGGGATTGAGTATGTTCCAGAAGAAATCTGGCATGTGCGTAAAAGACATCGTCTTTCTTCTCTCCCTACTCCACGCCCCCTCCCCTGACAACCCTGGCTTCTCTCTTTCTCTCTCTTCCTTTCCTTTTTCCTCCCCAGCCCACATCTAAAGTTAAAGGCCCCTTTGTAAAATGGGTTTGGTGATATCACTACCTTAGCAGAGTCTCCGTGACATTTAACTTGTTTCCTTATGTAATGATCATTAAGTTTTTCAAATGACGCGAGCCGTGGAGAGGGAAAGTTAAGCCATCACAGAAGTTTTAAAACAATCATCTGACTTCCCCAGAGTCACGAGTCCTGGCTGTTTTAAAGATCCACACAGTACAATCTGTTAGGTCACCGTGGGGAAAATACAGTAGGTCTCTAGCAAATTAATGCTGCAAGCTGAACTAGGTGGTACCGTCTCCTCTGTGTATGTGTGGGTGTGTGTGTGTGTTTCTGTCTTGCATTGGTTCTCTCTCTCTCTCTCTTTTTGCATTTGTAACATCAAACCAACCCCCAAAAGAATAGTAGTTAGAGCAGTGCTCTCCTGCAAGGCAACCTTCTGCTAAAAGTTTTTGCGATTTCAGAAGTTGGAAAAAAATATATTTTCACAGACACGATATCTCTGCAGAAACATGCGTTGATGGGAATGTTAATGATCAGGACGTTTGGTGACGATGATGGTGGTGATGGTGGCAGGTGCCGAGGGTTGAGCTCCTTACTATTCCATGATGCGGTTGAATGTTTTCAAGGCATTATCTCATTTAAATATCATAACATTCTCTGCATTTTATCCTATCTAAAGTGGGGTGGGGGGGATAACAGTATCTACCTCTTAGGTTGGTGGGAAAATTTAAAAATATCTGTATCTGATATCTCGCTGAGGACATCAACTGGAACACAGTAGCTGGTCAGTAAATGCCAGCTTCAATTTAACTGGAGTTCCATGTCATTGGAGAGAAATTGGAAGCCACCTAGGATAAATGACTTGCCCAAGGAGACCATAGAATCTCCTTGAGAGATTGGAACCCAATCCCCCTTGGTATCTCTCTCTCTCTCTCAGGAGAGCCAGAGTCCACCATGATGTCATCTGGACGAACTATGTCTGTGGAAATCATAAACCCAACTTGATAAGGAAGCTATCTGAGGGTGCTCGGGCCATGATTAAGCTGACAGATGGTATAAATGTAAGACAAAAGCTGTACCCTTGATAGTGTGCCATTGCCATCAATTATGAAAATGAGTGAATAGATTATTTAAATGATCTCCGATGAGTGAATTATTCAGAGAGCCTCTCAGTCAGAAGTATTTCTAGAAACTCCTGAAGAGACGGATGAAAACCATTTTTATTTTCTGACAGGGTCATCAACTCGTCTTTGCATAGATGAATGCAAAGCCCTGGGCTCCTCTGACAGAAGGGGGAAGAGATGGAGAGGGAGAAGGAAAAGCAGAACAGCGGGGTTTCAGCCCAGCACTGCAGGACATAGAATGAGACTCCCGTGCATCGTATAGGAAAGAACATTTTTCTGTGTTCTCTGGGATGCCAGAGTCAGAGTGCTGCGGTGGTCTCTGAGTGGCTAGGGGTTAATGAGACAGGATCCAGCTTTAACCAGAGGTGGTAATGTTCTCTCTGATTGGCATATTGGTATCCCAAGTGAGCTCTCTTTTGGGGAAAAGATAGAATATTTCTAAAACAAATTAAAAAATGGGTAGATGAAAGAGATCGACTTCAGGGCTTCTCTGAATGGAGCACACACCTTACAATACAGGCTTTCGTATTTACAGTTTGCTTTCAGCTGCGTGAGAATCCTGTGGAGTAGGTGATGCTCTCTGATTTTTGAGAAGGGAATGCTTGGAGATATTCAGTGACATTTTTATCAACAGCTGATCCAAGACTCAAATTTAGGTCTGAGGCATTTCCACGTCTGGTGCTCATTGCACCATTTTGTACAGTTTCTAGGATGAATAACGGCAGTTTTTACAAAGAGCCAAGAGATTCTTGTGGCTGTTATCTGCCTTGGAAGTTGAGAGATGATACGTGGTCCTTTATGTAGATTCAAATCTTGCTCTTTGGGTTAACATAAATACTAACTATGAATGTCTGATACGATTGAACTATTTGTCCATCCATCCATCCATCCATCCAGTTATCCAGTGTTCAGTCACCTAATAAACCATCTGTCCGTCCGTCAGCCCATCTGACAGACCGTCTTTCATCCATCCATGTGAGTCCTCGGCTCTCGGACCCACCCACTTACCTCTGTTAATCTGTTTGCCAGGTGTTTACCCGTTACCTCCCTGTGCCAACCCTGTGACAGGCATGGGTGAAGCAGAGATGAACGGTACAATGTCCCTGCCTTCCAGAAACTCACAGTCGAGTAGGAGAGACAGAGAAATGAATTTCTTTCATTTTTTTTTTTTTAGAGAGAGAGAGAAAGAGCGCAGAGTGGGCTGGGGAGAGGCAGAGGGAGAAGGAGAGCTAGCAGCTTCAGTAGGCTCCATGCCCAGTGTGAAGCCCGACACAGGGCTTGATCTCGTGACCCTCAGATCATGACCTGAACCGAAACCAAGAGTCAGACCCTTAACTGACTGAGCCACCCAGGTGCCCCACAGTGACCTTCCTGTTATAACATCCTCATAGTAAGATGAGTGCTAATCATAGAGGCAGGCCTCGGGCATGACAGGACATCTCCCCAGCTTGACTGTTAGGAAAGGGACAAACAAAGACTTCCTAAAAGAGCTAACACACGCCCTGAGTCCTAAAGGACAGAAGAGTTGTCCAAGGTACATGGGCCATCTGACCCACTTAATGAACTGAATCACAAGCATCAGAGGCGCCTCCTATTTTTCTCATTTCACGGTTCGTCTGGTTGGTGGCAGCTGGATTGCTTCCCCCACCGCCACCCCATCCTACGACGGCCAGCTCTCCGTGGTTTGTGCTTTGGACCTGCTCTTGACTTGCTCAGCATTGTCTCTGTCGGTTTCTCTTCCTTCCCCGTGTGCGGGCTGTTGGTGCAGACAGGGATGACGTTTGCCTGTTAGAAAAGAGAGGGGAGCGGTAAAGTGCTCTACCCCAGCAATCTGCTTCTGGCTACAAGTGGCTGTGTCGGGCTGCCTTCTGTAGCTGCAGCGTGGTTTTCTCATCTGTGCCGTTGGCAGCAGAAGCTGCGCTCCCCGCTACGCTGTTTTTCTTGGCGTTGGAGCCTGGGTGGGCCAGAGGGAGAGGCGGAGATAGAGAGGGATTGAATATTCCCAGTGTCGATCTCTGAGCTGTGGAAGACTTCGGGTGCTTTCAGACCCTGAAGACAAAGAAATTGGCTGACTGTACCTCAAGATAATCCCCCACGTTGTATGCACTAATTAAGAATAATAATAACAACAATAAATAATTATTGTATCCTGGTTATAGCATAAGGACCTTGTATTCATCCCTTGAATTCTTTTTTAGCAGACATTCAATCTGAGTACTATCAGCCCTGCCCCTAGTTTATATCTGAAGAAACTGAGGCCCTTTGAGGATTGGTGACTTGCTCAGGGTTAGGGAGTAAGTAAATGGCAAACTCTAGATTCTGGCTCCTGTCTCTTAGCTGCTAAAGTCCATTTGATTTCAGTGATACCATCTGGTTGAGATGGAGGGTCTTTGTGTACTGGTAGTGAAGGTTGTCATTGCTTTAATTATGACAGGCTACATTGGGAGTCCCCCATCCCTGCGTGGTTGATGTGCTCCCAATGTTTGCAAGGAGAGCTATTACAGGTACAAGATTCCCGGCTGGACCAGGCATCTCCCTGAGCTTTGCTCAGAGCGTCCTGCTGAGCCACATGCAAATCTGTCACATAATCAGTCTCTTGCATCTTTGTGCAAAACCAGCGAGCTTCCCTCTGCAGACCTGAAGATGTAAATGCCCTCCCCCTCCGCCTCCTGCAGTGTGGGGCTCGTTCAGTCCTCATTACTCTGCCATAAGGCTCCTTATCTGTAGCCACTGTCATTTGAAAATGTGTTTTAAAACTCATTGCAATCACATCTAGAGAGTTCTTAGAGTCTATTTTCCTTCCATTTGAATTATAATTCTGCAAATTAGAAAGACTGAATGGACCTGTTTGAGAAGGAAGGAGGTAGGGGCCAAACCATCTAGGTTTCTCTCAGTGTGCAAATAAAGACTCCATTGGAAATGCATATGAGAGAAAAATCTGAAGCTGAGAAAAGACAAAATAATCAACTTTTATTCCCTTGAAGGGAATTGTAGAGTGATGTGAAGAAACCCATGGCCTCTCTTTTATGTTGTGTTTAATTTTCACATTGAAACGGATGGTCTGAGTTGGAAGAATCCTGATTCTTCATATCATTTCTCACCACGCTGGCCTCTGTGTGTGGTAGCAGATTACAGCTGATGGTGTATTTTTTTTCTTTCCATGATTAAAGTGTGTTTAAAGAAAATAGGACAGGCAGATATGAGGTAGAAAAAAGGAGGGCAAGAATCAGATTTGGACATCAACTCCCAACAAGCACCATTTTTATAAGGGGAGCAGAAATATTTGCCTCCTTTTAACAGGTGAGGACACAGAGATTCAGGCAAAAGAAGGCTTCTCAGCAAGGCCCGAACACTCGCTGTCCCCAAATAGCATTTGAGTTGGTAACTTGAATCATCACAGCGAGATTTGAATTTCATTACCAAAATGACATCCTAGGCTTGGCATTCAGGAATTGTCATCTCTTTGAAAATGGATGACCCTTCCAAAAATATGGAATACTCATCAAGTTATACTATAAATCAATCAGGACAGAAGTTAGAGAAGAAGATATATCTAACCCAGAGCCCCAAGTCCCAAATCATTGTCAAAAGATAGGAGAGTGGGTCCATGCAGGCAGAGCAAGGTCAGCACCATGGTCAGCAGAAATGGGTGGGGACTGTCTGTTCTGCTTCTTGGAGAATGGCGTTCTTTAGCCTCTGAGACCTAGAGAAGAGGGTGTTTGATCAGCTCTGTAGGATTGAGTTTGGTCATGGGTAACGCTAAGTTCTGAAACCCAAACCCACCCTGAAAAGTTGTCATTCTTTGTATTTCTCAGATTCTCTGTATCTCCATCCGTCAGGCCGAGCTAATGATATCATCCACTCCACGGGGCTTCCTGTGAGGATATTAATGCTTCCAGTGACCGGAAAGAGCTTTTAGATTTCTCTTAAATCACACGTAAATTCTACGAGACCACTGCTATTATCGTCCCCACCTCCTAAATGAGAAAAGCAAAGCATAGAGAGGACAAGGTTAATTTCCAAGAATCTGTGCTGGACTTGAACGTCCATTTGTCTGATTCTGAAACCCACGCTCTGACCACTAGTTCCATTGTTTTTCTCAGCCAAAGTCTGTCACGCAGGGGATATCATTCAGTGTCGTGAGAGGCACGGGGGTCAAGTGAGGAAAAGTACAGAGTTTATCTAGTTCCAAATAGTGAAAACAAAAAGCCTCGCAATGTCTGAGCGTTGACCGCGACATAGGCCCTGAGCCCAACATATTCCACACTTTATCACACTTTATGTTCTCCAGAACCCTAAATGGGAAGTAGTGTAATTATTTCTTATTTTATATATATGGGAACGTTGAGGATTGCGAAAGTAATTCATGTTGGTGACCATGTTCCCATGGTCACCAGGGCCCTCCGTAACTCGTGGGGATTATATATAACAAATGTAATCACCTGGCATAGGACCTGCTACACAGTAAAAAGAGTTTAATAAATGGGAACTATTATGCAAAGTGCAATACAGATTTTTAAACGGCACCTATAGGACATTTTTTTCCCCCCTGCATTTTGAGTGGTTTTCCAGAAGCCTGTTGCTAGCATTCTCTTTTCTTAGAGGAGCCGGATCAGACTTTGAAGATCCACTCGTTTCCTCTTGGCTTCCCGCACAAGGAGGTGAATACCAAAACACACAATCACACCGGTCCTGGGCCAGCAGCCACAAAACTGTCTCTGGTCCTTTCACGTATGTGCTGGTCTGCGTTCCTTGAATGACCTTTAGTTTGTACCACTCTGAAAAAATTTTAATACTATCTCTTTCCCTTTCTGGGACGATCCACCATAAGACTCAAACAAAATGAGGAAATAAACAGCAACTGGTAGCCTGCAAAAGGCTGTGTAAGCTTGGGATTTTATATTCTTATTCTTGTAATGACACACAGCACTCCAGCCAGGATGCTTTCCCGAGTGTGTCTGTTATCTGAAATTTCCTCTTTCTGTTTCTTTTCTCTTTTCTCCCTCCCGATACAGATTCCTAGCCAGTGGAACACTAACAAGCGTATTCATAAGTTGCTCTTTTTGGCATAAGGATCCAAGAAAGCTTGGGTTATATTTATAGTTATGAAGTTAATGGTATGAATTAATTGTGCAGAACCTCAAACTAGCAAGTGGAATTAAAAGTAATTGTCAAGCCTTTGGATTTATGGATTGAGCTAAAATAACACCAGGCTGCTCTTGGCAGGACCTTCTTCTCTGTGCACGGAATTATATTAATAGGGCCATGTCAGTTCCATCTGAAGTAGAGAGCAGTAAGGGAAGAGCACATTTGTTTCCCCGTAGGGGGAAAAGAGCAAGTGCATTTCCTAAGTGTCATCTCTGTAAATAAGAGTTCTTATAAAATTAGTGCCTTGCTCTGCCCTGTTCTGGGGTTCCATCCAGGGGTTCACTTCAGCCTCGGGAAGACGTGCACCCTGCAGACAAGATGGCGCTCACCTTGACCAAGTACCCGTGCTGGGCCAGGCTGGGAGGGTCCTATAAATGAATTAATATAATGCTCACCAGAGCCCTGTATGTAATAAAACACCTGATACTGGTCAAGCTATGACCATGTGTCAAGTGGGGTAGTAGAGGTGTTGTACGCATTACTGTTTTGAATTCTTTTTTTTTTTTTTTTAAGATTTTATTTATTTATTTATTTGACAGAGAGAAATCCCAAGTAGACGGAGAGGCAGGCAGAAAGAGAGAGAGGGAAGCAGGCTCCCCGCTGAGCAGAGAGCCCGATGCAGGACTCGA